>NW_026529470.1:0-175777 GCF_028500815.1 Rissa tridactyla | reverse complement strand
ACGCAAGCGGTTCCCAAAGAGCTTTAGAACAAGGCATAGTTTTCCCTGCTGGCTCTTTGGGCGGGGGACCCATCTCCAGCCGTATGGCCATTTTTGTGCCTGGCACGGCGCCAAGTGGGAAAGGGTGGTGTCGAGGCTGAAGGCAGCAGGAAAGCCCGCAGCCCCCATGTCTGTAGGGCTACGCAAGCGGTTCCCAAAGAGCTTTAGAACAAGGCATAGTTTTCCCTGCTGGCTCTCTGGGCGGGGGGACCCATCTCCAGCCATAGACCATTTTTGTGCCTAGCGCGGCGCCAAGTGGGAAAGGGTGGCTTTGAGGCTGAAGGCAGCAGCAAAGCCTGCAGGCCCCACGTCTGTGGGGCCACGCAAGCGGTTCCCAAAGAGCTTTAGAACAAGGCATAGTTTTCCTTGCTGGGTCTTTGGGCATGGGACCGATCTCCAGCCATAGATCATTTTTTTACCTGATGGAGTGCCAAGTGGGAAAGGGTGGCTTTGAGGCTGAAGGCAGCAGGAAAGCCTGCAGCCCCCAGGTCTGTGGGGCTACGCAAGCGGTTCCCAAAGAGCTTTAGAACAAGGCATAGTTTTCCTTGCTGGCTCTTTGGGCATGGGCCCCATCTCCAGCCATAGGCCATTTTTGTGCCTGATGCGGCGCCAAGTGGGAAAGGGTGGCTTTGAGGCTGAAGGCAGCAGGAAAGCCCACAGCCCCCAGGTCTGTGCGGCTACGCAAGCGGTTCCCAAAGAGCTTTAGAACAAGGCATAATTTTCCTTGCTGGCTCTCTGGGCGGGGGACCCATCTCCAGCCGTATGGCCATTTTTGTGCCTAGCGCGACGCCAAGTGGGAAAGGGTGGCTTTGAGGCTGAAGGCAGCAGCAAAGCCTGCAGCCCCCAGGTCTGTGGGGCTACGCAAGCGGTTCCCAAAGAGCTTTAGAACAAGGCATAGTTTTCCCTGCTGGGTCTTTGGGCGGGGGACCCATCTCCAGCCATAGGCCATTTTTGTGCCTGGCGCGACACCAAGTGGGAAAGGGTGGCTTTGAGGCTGAAGGCAGCAGGACAGCCCGCAGCGCCAGGTCTGTGGGGCTACGCAAGCGGTTCCCAAAGAGCTTTAGAACAAGGCATAATTTTCCTTGCTGGCTCTCTGGGCGGGGGACCCATCTCCAGCCGTATGGCCATTTTTGTGCCTGGCGCGGCGCCAAGTGGGAAAGGGTGGTGTCGAGGCTGAAGGCAGCAGGAAAGCCCGCAGCCCCCAGGTCTGTGGGGCTACGCAAGCGGTTCCCAAAGAGCTTTAGAACAAGGCATAGTTTTCCCTGCTGGCTCTTTGGGCGGGGGACCCATTTCCAGCCGTATGGCCATTTTTGTGCCTGGCGCGGTGCCTAGTGGGAAAGGGTGGTTTTGAGGCTGAAGGCAGCAGGAAAGCCTGCAACCCCCAGGTCTGTGGGGCCAAGCAAGCGGTTCCCAAAGAGCTTTAGAACAAGGCATAGTTTTCCCTGATGGCTCTTTGGGCATGGGACCCATCTCCAGCCATAGGCCATTTTTGTGCCTGATAGGGCGCCAAGTGGGAAAGGGTGGCTTTGAGGCTGAAGGCAGCAGGAAAGCCTGCAGCCCCCAGGTCTGTGGGGCTACGCAAGCGGTTCCCAAAGAGCTTTAGAAGAAGGCATAGTTTTCCCTGCTGGCTCTTTGGACGCGGGACCCATTTCCAGCCGTATGGCCATTTTTGTGCCTGGCGCGGTGCGTAGTGGTAAAGGGTGGTTTTGACGCTGAAGGCAGCAGGAAAGCCCGCAGCCCCCAGGTCTGTGCGGCTACGCAAGCGGTTCCCAAAGAGCTTTAGAACAAGGCATAGTTTTCCCTGCTGGCTCTTGGGCGGGGGGACCCATCTCCAGCCGTATGGCCATTTTTGTGCCTGGCGCGGCGCCAAGTGGGAAAGGGTGGTTTTGAGGCTGAAGGCAGCAGCAAAGCCTGCAGCCCCCAGGTCTGTGGGGCCAAGCAAGCGGTTCCCAAAGAGCTTTAGAACAAGGCATAGTTTTCCCTGCTGGCTCTTTGGGCATGGGACCCATCTCCAGCCATAGGCCATTTTTGTGCCTGGCGCGGCGCCAAGTGGGAAAGGGTGGCTTTGAGGCTGAAGGCAGCAGGAAAGCCTGCAGGCCCCACGTCTGTGGGGCCACGCAAGCGGTTCCCAAAGAGCTTTAGAACAAGGCATAGTTTTCCTTGCTGGGTCTTTGGGCATGGGACCGATCTCCAGCCATAGGCCATTTTTTTGCCTGATGGAGTGCCAAGTGGGAAAGGGTGGCTTTGAGGCTGAAGGCAGCAGGAAAGCCTGCAGCCCCCAGGTCTGTGGGGCTACGCAAGCGGTTCCCAAAGAGCTTTAGAACAAGGCATAGTTTTCCTTGCTGGCTCTTTGGGCATGGGCCCCATCTCCAGCCATAGGCCATTTTTGTGCCTGATGCGGCGCCAAGTGGGAAAGGGTGGCTTTGAGGCTGAAGGCAGCAGGAAAGCCCGCAGCCCCCAGGTCTGTGCGGCTACGCAAGCGGTTCCCAAAGAGATTTAGAACAAGGCATAATTTTCCTTGCTGGCTCTCTGGGCGGGGGACCCATCTCCAGCCGTATGGCCATTTTTGTGCCTAGCGCGACGCCAAGTGGGAAAGGGTGCTTTGAGGCTGAAGGCAGCAGCAAAGCCCGCAGCCCCCAGGTCTGTGGGGCTACGCAAGCGGTTCCCAAAGAGCTTTAGAACAAGGCATAGTTTTCCCTGCTGGGTCTTTGGGCATGGGACCCATCTCCAGCCATAGGCCATTTTGGTGCCTGGCGCTACGCCAAGTGGGAAAGGGTGGCTTTGAGGCTGAAGGCAGCAGGAAAGCCCGCAGCCCCCAGGTCTGTGGGGCTACGCAAGCGGTTCCCAAAGAGCTTTAGAACAAGGCATAATTTTCCTTGCTGGCTCTCTGGGCGGGGGACCCATCTCCAGCCGTATGGCCATTTTTGTGCCTGGCGCGGCGCCAAGTGGGAAAGGGTGGTGTCGAGGCTGAAGGCAGCAGGAAAGCCCGCAGCCCCCAGGTCTGTGGGGCTACACAAGCGGTTCCCAAAGAGCTTTAGAACAAGGCATAGTTTTCCCTGCTGGCTCTTTGGGCGGGGGACCCATCTCCAGCCGTATGGCCATTTTTGTGCCTGGCGCGGCGCCAAGTGGGAAAGGGTGGTTTTGAGGCTGAAGGCAGCAGGAAAGCCTGCAGCCCCCAGGTCTGTGGGGCTACGCAAGCGGTTCCCAAAGAGCTTTAGAAGAAGGCATAGTTTTCCCTGCTGGCTCTTTGGACGGGGGACCCATTTCCAGCCGTATGGCCATTTTTGTGCCTGGCGCGGTGCGTAGTGGTAAAGGGTGGTTTTGACGCTGAAGGCAGCAGCAAAGCCCGCAGCGCCCAGGTGTGTGCGGCTACGCAAGCGGTTCCCAAAGAGCTTTAGAACAAGGCATAGTTTTCCCTGCTGGCTCTTTGGGCGGGGGACCCATCTCCAGCCGTATGGCCATTTTTGTGCCTGGCGCGGCGCCAAGTGGGTAAGGGTGGTTTTGAGGCTGAAGGCAGCAGCAAAGCCTGCAGCCCCCAGGTCTGTGGGGCCAAGCAAGCGGTTCCCAAAGAGCTTTAGAACAAGGCATAGTTTTCCCTGCTGGCTCTTTGGGCATGGGACCCATCTCCAGCCATAGGCCATTTTTGTGCCTGGCGCGGCGCCAAGTGGGAAAGGGTGGCTTTGAGGCTGAAGGCAGCAGGAAAGCCTGCAGCCCCCAAGTCTCTGGGGCTACGCAAGCAGTTCCCAAAGAGCTTTAGAACAAGGCATAATTTTCCCTGCTGGCTCTCTGGGCGGGGGACCCATCTCCAGCCATAGGCCATTTTTGTGCCTGGCGCGGCGCCAAGTGGGAAAGGGTGCTGTCGAGGCTGAAGGCAGCAGCAAAGCCTGCAGCCCCCAGGTCTGTGGGGCTATGCAAGCGGTTCCCAAAGAGCTTTAGAACAAGGCATAGTTTTCCCTGCTGGCTCTTTGGGCGGGGGACCCATCTCCAGCCGTATGGCCATTTTTGTGCCTGGCACGGCGCCAAGTGGGAAAGGGTGGTGTCGAGGCTGAAGGCAGCAGGAAAGCCCGCAGCCCCCATGTCTGTAGGGCTACGCAAGCGGTTCCCAAAGAGCTTTAGAACAAGGCATAGTTTTCCCTGCTGGCTCTCTGGGCGGGGGACCCATCTCCAGCCATAGACCATTTTTGTGCCTAGCGCGGCGCCAAGTGGGAAAGGGTGGCTTTGAGGCTGAAGGCAGCAGCAAAGCCTGCAGGCCCCACGTCTGTGGGGCCACGCAAGCGGTTCCCAAAGAGCTTTAGAACAAGGCATAGTTTTCCTTGCTGGGTCTTTGGGCATGGGACCGATCTCCAGCCATAGGCCATTTTTTTACCTGATGGAGTGCCAAGTGGGAAAGGGTGGCTTTGAGGCTGAAGGCAGCAGGAAAGCCTGCAGCCCCCAGGTCTGTGGGGCTACGCAAGCGGTTCCCAAAGAGCTTTAGAACAAGGCATAGTTTTCCTTGCTGGCTCTTTGGGCATGGGCCCCATCTCCAGCCATAGGCCATTTTTGTGCCTGATGCGGCGCCAAGTGGGAAAGGGTGGCTTTGAGGCTGAAGGCAGCAGGAAAGCCCGCAGCCCCCAGGTCTGTGCGGCTACGCAAGCGGTTCCCAAAGAGCTTTAGAACAAGGCAAAATTTTCCTTGCTGGCTCTCTGGGCGGGGGACCCATCTCCAGCCGTATGGCCATTTTTGTGCCTAGCGCGACGCCAAGTGGGAAAGGGTGGCTTTGAGGCTGAAGGCAGCAGCAAAGCCTGCAGCCCCCAGGTCTGTGGGGCTACGCAAGCGGTTCCCAAAGAGCTTTAGAACAAGGCATAGTTTTCCCTGCTGGGTCTTTGGGCGGGGGACCCATCTCCAGCCATAGGCCATTTTTGTGCCTGGCGCGACACCAAGTGGGAAAGGGTGGCTTTGAGGCTGAAGGCAGCAGGAAAGCCCGCAGCGCCAGGTCTGTGGGGCTACGCAAGCGGTTCCCAAAGAGCTTTAGAACAAGGCATAGTTTTCCTTGCTGGCTCTTTGGGCATGGGACCCATCTCCAGCCATAGGCCATTTTTGTGCCTGATGCGGCGCCAAGTGGGAAAGGGTGGCTTTGAGGCTGAAGGCAGCAGGAAAGCCCGCAGCCCCCAGGTCTGTGCGGCTACGCAAGCGGTTCCCAAAGAGATTTAGAACAAGGCATAATTTTCCTTGCTGGCTCTCTGGGCGGGGGACCCATCTCCAGCCGTATGGCCATTTTTGTGCCTAGCGCGACGCCAAGTGGGAAAGGGTGCTTTGAGGCTGAAGGCAGCAGCAAAGCCCGCAGCCCCCAGGTCTGTGGGGCTACGCAAGCGGTTCCCAAAGAGCTTTAGAACAAGGCATAGTTTTCCCTGCTGGGTCTTTGGGCATGGGACCCATCTCCAGCCATAGGCCATTTTGGTGCCTGGCGCTACGCCAAGTGGGAAAGGGTGGCTTTGAGGCTGAAGGCAGCAGGAAAGCCCGCAGCCCCCAGGTCTGTGGGGCTACGCAAGCGGTTCCCAAAGAGCTTTAGAACAAGGCATAATTTTCCTTGCTGGCTCTCTGGGCGGGGGACCCATCTCCAGCCGTATGGCCATTTTTGTGCCTGGCGCGGCGCCAAGTGGGAAAGGGTGGTGTCGAGGCTGAAGGCAGCAGGAAAGCCCGCAGCCCCCAGGTCTGTGGGGCTACACAAGCGGTTCCCAAAGAGCTTTAGAACAAGGCATAGTTTTCCCTGCTGGCTCTTTGGGCGGGGGACCCATCTCCAGCCGTATGGCCATTTTTGTGCCTGGCGCGGCGCCAAGTGGGAAAGGGTGGTTTTGAGGCTGAAGGCAGCAGGAAAGCCTGCAGCCCCCAGGTCTGTGGGGCTACGCAAGCGGTTCCCAAAGAGCTTTAGAAGAAGGCATAGTTTTCCCTGCTGGCTCTTTGGACGGGGGACCCATTTCCAGCCGTATGGCCATTTTTGTGCCTGGCGCGGTGCGTAGTGGTAAAGGGTGGTTTTGACGCTGAAGGCAGCAGCAAAGCCCGCAGCGCCCAGGTCTGTGCGGCTACGCAAGCGGTTCCCAAAGAGCTTTAGAACAAGGCATAGTTTTCCCTGCTGGCTCTTTGGGCGGGGGACCCATCTCCAGCCGTATGGCCATTTTTGTGCCTGGCGCGGCGCCAAGTGGGTAAGGGTGGTGTCGAGGCTGAAGGCAGCAGCAAAGCCTGCAGCCCCCAGGTCTGTGGGGCCAAGCAAGCGGTTCCCAAAGAGCTTTAGAACAAGGCATAGTTTTCCCTGCTGGCTCTTTGGGCATGGGACCAATCTCCAGCCATAGGCCATTTTTGTGCCTGGCGCGGCGCCAAGTGGGAAAGGGTGGCTTTGAGGCTGAAGGCAGCAGGAAAGCCTGCAGCCCCCAAGTCTCTGGGGCTACGCAAGCAGTTCCCAAAGAGCTTTAGAACAAGGCATAATTTTCCCTGCTGGCTCTCTGGGCGGGGGACCCATCTCCAGCCATAGGCCGTTTTTGTGCCTGGCGCGGCGCCAAGTGGGAAAGGGTGCTGTCGAGGCTGAAGGCAGCAGCAAAGCCTGCAGCCCCCAGGTCTGTGGGGCTATGCAAGCGGTTCCCAAAGAGCTTTAGAAGAAGGCATAGTTTTCCCTGCTGGCTCTTTGGGCGGGGGACCCATCTCCAGCCGTATGGCCATTTTTGTGCCTGGCACGGCGCCAAGTGGGAAAGGGTGGTGTCGAGGCTGAAGGCAGCAGGAAAGCCCGCAGCCCCCATGTCTGTAGGGCTACGCAAGCGGTTCCCAAAGAGCTTTAGAACAAGGCATAGTTTTCCCTGCTGGCTCTCTGGGCGGGGGACCCATCTCCAGCCATAGACCATTTTTGTGCCTAGCGCGGCGCCAAGAGGGAAAGGGTGGCTTTGAGGCTGAAGGCAGCAGCAAAGCCTGCAGGCCCCACGTCTGTGGGGCCACGCAAGCGGTTCCCAAAGAGCTTTAGAACAAGGCATAGTTTTCCTTGCTGGGTCTTTGGGCATGGGACCGATCTCCAGCCATAGGCCATTTTTTTACCTGATGGAGTGCCAAGTGGGAAAGGGTGGCTTTGAGGCTGAAGGCAGCAGGAAAGCCTGCAGCCCCCAGGTCTGTGGGGCTACGCAAGCGGTTCCCAAAGAGCTTTAGAACAAGGCATAGTTTTCCTTGCTGGCTCTTTGGGCATGGGCCCCATCTCCAGCCATAGGCCATTTTTGTGCCTGATGCGGCGCCAAGTGGGAAAGGGTGGCTTTGAGGCTGAAGGCAGCAGGAAAGCCCGCAGCCCCCAGGTCTGTGCGGCTACGCAAGCGGTTCCCAAAGAGCTTTAGAACAAGGCAAAATTTTCCTTGCTGGCTCTCTGGGCGGGGGACCCATCTCCAGCCGTATGGCCATTTTTGTGCCTAGCGCGACGCCAAGTGGGAAAGGGTGGCTTTGAGGCTGAAGGCAGCAGCAAAGCCTGCAGCCCCCAGGTCTGTGGGGCTACGCAAGCGGTTCCCAAAGAGCTTTAGAACAAGGCATAGTTTTCCCTGCTGGGTCTTTGGGCATGGGACCCATCTCCAGCCATAGGCCATTTTTGTGCCTGGCGCGACACCAAGTGGGAAAGGGTGGCTTTGAGGCTGAAGGCAGCAGGAAAGCCCGCAGCGCCAGGTCTGTGGGGCTACGCAAGCGGTTCCCAAAGAGCTTTAGAACAAGGCATAATTTTCCTTGCTGGCTCTCTGGGCGGGGGACCCATCTCCAGCCGTATGGCCATTTTTGTGCCTGGCGCGGCGCCAAGTGGGAAAGGGTGGTGTCGAGGCTGAAGGCAGCAGGAAAGCCCGCAGCCCCCAGGTCTGTGGGGCTACGCAAGCGGTTCCCAAAGAGCTTTAGAACAAGGCATAATTTTCCTTGCTGGCTCTCTGGGCGGGGGACCCATCTCCAGCCGTATGGCCATTTTTGTGCCTGGCGCGGCGCCAAGTGGGAAAGGGTGGTGTCGAGGCTGAAGGCAGCAGGAAAGCCCGCAGCCCCCAGGTCTGTGGGGCTACGCAAGTGGTTCCCAAAGAGCTTTAGAACAAGGCATAGTTTTCCCTGCTGGCTCTTTGGGCGGGGGACCCATCTCCAGCCGTATGGCCATTTTTGTGCCTGGCGCGGTGCGTAGTGGTAAAGGGTGGTTTTGAGGCTGAAGGCAGCAGGAAAACCTGCAGCCCCCAGGTCTGTGCGGCCAAGCAAGCGGTTCCCAAAGAGCTTTAGAACAAGGCATAGTTTTCCCTGATGGCTCTTTGGGCATGGGACCCATCTCCAGCCATAGGCCATTTTTGTGCCTTATAGGGCGCCAAGTGGGAAAGGGTGGCTTTGAGGCTGAAGGCAGCAGGAAAGCCTGCAGCCCCCAGGTCTGTGGGGCTACGCAAGCGGTTCCCAAAGAGCTTTAGAAGAAGGCATAGTTTTCCCTGCTGGCTCTTTGGACGGGGGACCCATTTCCAGCCGTATGGCCATTTTTGTGCCTGGCGCGGTGCGTAGTGGTAAAGGGTGGTTTTGAGGCTGAAGGCAGCAGCAAAGCCCGCAGCCCCCAGGTCTGTGCGGCTACGCAAGCGGTTCCCAAAGAGCTTTAGAACAAGGCATAGTTTTCCCTGCTGGCTCTTTGGGCGGGGGACCCATCTCCAGCCGTATGGCCATTTTTGTCCCTGGCGCGGCGCCAAGTGGGAAAGGGTGGTTTTGAGGCTGAAGGCAGCAGCAAAGCCTGCAGCCCCCAGGTCTGTGGGGCCAAGCAAGAGGTTCCCAAAGAGCTTTAGAACAAGGCATAGTTTTCCCTGCTGGCTCTTTGGGCATGGGACCCATCTCCAGCCATAGGCCATTTTTGTGCCTGGCGCGGCGCCAAGTGGGAAAGGGTGGCTTTGAGGCTGAAGGCAGCAGCAAAGCCTGCAGGCCCCACGTCTGTGGGGCCACGCAAGCGGTTCCCAAAGAGCTTTAGAACAAGGCATAGTTTTCCTTGCTGGGTCTTTGGGCATGGGACCGATCTCCAGCCATAGGCCATTTTTTTGCCTGATGGAGTGCCAAGTGGGAAAGGGTGGCTTTGAGGCTGAAGGCAGCAGGAAAGCCCGCAGCCCCCAGGTCTGTGCGGCTACGCAAGCGGTTCCCAAAGAGCTTTAGAACAAGGCATAATTTTCCTTGCTGGCTCTCTGGGCGGGGGACCCATCTCCAGCCGTATGGCCATTTTTGTGCCTAGCGCGACGCCAAGTGGGAAAGGGTGGCTTTGAGGCTGAAGGCAGCAGGAAAGCCCGCAGCCCCCAGGTCTTTGGGGCTACGCAAGCGGTTCCCAAAGAGGTTTAGAACAAGGCATAGTTTTCCCTGCTGGGTCTTTGGGCATGGGACCCATCTCCAGCCGTATGGCCATTTTTGTGCCTGGCGCGGCGCCAAGTGGGAAAGGGTGGTGTCGAGGCTGAAGGCAGCAGGAAAGCCCGCAGCCCCCAGGTCTTTGGGGCTACGCAAGCGGTTCCCAAAGAGCTTTAGAACAAGGCATAGTTTTCCCTGCTGGCTCTTTGGGCGGGGGACCCATCTCCAGCCGTATGGCCATTTTTGTGCCTGGCACGGCGCCAAGTGGGAAAGGGTGGTGTCGAGGCTGAAGGCAGCAGGAAAGCCCGCAGCCCCCATGTCTGTAGGGCTACGCAAGCGGTTCCCAAAGAGCTTTAGAACAAGGCATAGTTTTCCCTGCTGGCTCTCTGGGCGGGGGACCCATCTCCAGCCATAGACCATTTTTGTGCCTGGCGCGGCGCCAAGTGGGAAAGGGTGGCTTTGAGGCTGAAGGCAGCAGCAAAGCCTGCAGGCCCCACGTCTGTGGGGCCACGCAAGCGGTTCCCAAAGAGCTTTAGAACAAGGCATAGTTTTCCTTGCTGGGTCTTTGGGCATGGGACCGATCTCCAGCCATAGGCCATTTTTTTGCCTGATGGAGTGCCAAGTGGGAAAGGGTGGCTTTGAGGCTGAAGGCAGCAGCAAAGCCTGCAGGCCCCACGTCTGTGGGGCTACGCAAGCGGTTCCCAAAGAGCTTTAGAACAAGGCATAGTTTTCCTTGCTGGCTCTTTGGGCATGGGACCCATCTCCAGCCATAGGCCATTTTTGTGCCTGATGCGGCGCCAAGTGGGAAAGGGTGGCTTTGAGGCTGAAGGCAGCAGGAAAGCCCGCAGCCCCCAGGTCTGTGGGGCTACGCAAGCGGTTCCCAAAGAGCTTTAGAACAAGGCATAGTTTTCCCTACTGGGTCTTTGGGCATGGGACCCATCTCCAGCCATAGGCCATTTTTGTGCCTGGCCCGGCGCCAAGTGGGAAAGGGTGGCTTTGAGGCTGAAGGCAGCAGGAAAGCCCGCAGCCCCCAGGTCTGTGGGGCTACGCAAGCGGTTCCCAAAGAGCTTTAGAACAAGGCATAATTTTCCTTGCTGGCTCTCTGGGCGGGGGACCCATCTCCAGCCGTATGGCCATTTTTGTGCCTGGCGCGGCGCCAAGTGGGAAAGGGTGGTGTCGAGGCTGAAGGCAGCAGGAAAGCCCGCAGCCCCAAGGTCTGTGGGGCTACGCAAGCGGTTCCCAAAGAGCTTTAGAACAAGGCATAGTTTTCCCTGCTGGCTCTTTGGGCGGGGGACCCATCTCCAGCCGTATGGCCATTTTTGTGCCTGGCGCGGCGCCAAGTGGGAAAGGGTGGTTTTGAGGCTGAAGGCAGCAGGAAAGCCTGCAGCCCCCAGGTCTGTGGGGCTACGCAAGCGGTTCCCAAAGAGCTTTAGAAGAAGGCATAATTTTCCCTGCTGGCTCTTTGGACGGGGGACCCATTTCCAGCCGTATGGCCATTTTTCTGCCTGGCGCGGTGCGTAGTGGTAAAGGGTGGTTTTGACGCTGAAGGCAGCAGGAAAGCCCGCAGCCCCCAGGTCTGTGCGGCTACGCAAGCGGTTCCCAAAGAGCTTTAGAACAAGGCATAGTTTTCCCTGCTGGCTCTTTGGGCGGGGGACCCATCTCCAGCCGTATGGCCATTTATGTGCCTGGCGCGGCGCCAAGTGGGAAAGGGTGGTTTTGAGGCTGAAGGCAGCAGCAAAGCCCGCAGCCCCCAGGTCTGTGGGGCCAAGCAAGCGGTTCCCAAAGAGCTTTAGAACAAGGCATAGTTTTCCCTGCTGGGTCTTTGGGCATGGGACCCATCTCCAGCCATAGGCCATTTTTGTGCCTGGCGCGACACCAAGTGGGAAAGGGTGGCTTTGAGGCTGAAGGCAGCAGGAAAGCCCGCAGCGCCAGGTCTGTGGGGCTACGCAAGCGGTTCCCAAAGAGCTTTAGAACAAGGCATAATTTTCCTTGCTGGCTCTCTGGGCGGGGGACCCATCTCCAGCCGTATGGCCATTTTTGTGCCTGGCGCGGCGCCAAGTGGGAAAGGGTGGTGTCGAGGCTGAAGGCAGCAGGAAAGCCCGCAGCCCCCAGGTCTGTGGGGCTACACAAGCGGTTCCCAAAGAGCTTTAGAACAAGGCATAATTTTCCTTGCTGGCTCTCTGGGCGGGGGACCCATCTCCAGCCGTATGGCCATTTTTGTGCCTGGCGCGGCGCCAAGTGGGAAAGGGTGGTGTCGAGGCTGAAGGCAGCAGGAAAGCCCGCAGCCCCCAGGTCTGTGGGGCTACGCAAGCGGTTCCCAAAGAGCTTTAGAACAAGGCATAGTTTTCCCTGCTGGCTCTTTGGGCGGGGGACCCATCTCCAGCCGTATGGCCATTTTTGTGCCTGGCGCGGTGCGTAGTGGGAAAGGGTGGTTTTGAGGCTGAAGGCAGCAGGAAAACCTGCAGCCCCCAGGTCTGTGGGGCTACGCAAGCGGTTCCCAAAGAGCTTTAGAACAAGGCATAGTTTTCCCTGATGGCTCTTTGGGCATGGGACCCATCTCCAGCCATAGGCCATTTTTGTGCCTGATAGGGCGCCAAGTGGGAAAGGGTGGCTTTGAGGCTGAAGGCAGCAGGAAAGCCTGCAGCCCCCAGGTCTGTGGGGCTACGCAAGCGGTTCCCAAAGAGCTTTAGAAGAAGGCATATTTTTCCCTGCTGGCTCTTTGGACGGGGGACCCATTTCCAGCCGTATGGCCATTTTTGTGCCTGGCGCGGTGCGTAGTGGTAAAGGGTGGTTTTGACGCTGAAGGCAGCAGCAAAGCCCGCAGCCCCCAGGTCTGTGCGGCTACGCAAGCGGTTCCCAAAGAGCTTTAGAACAAGGCATAGTTTTCCCTGCTGGCTCTTTGGGCGGGGGACCCATCTCCAGCCGTATGGCCATTTTTGTGCCTGGCGCGGCGCCAAGTGGGAAAGGGTGGTTTTGAGGCTGAAGGCAGCAGCAAAGCCTGCAGCCCCCAGGTGTGTGGGGCCAAGCAAGCGGTTCCCAAAGAGCTTTAGAACAAGGCATAGTTTTCCCTGCTGGCTCTTTGGGCATGGGACCCATCTCCAGCCATAGGCCATTTTTGTGCCTGGCGCGGCGCCAAGTGGGAAAGGGTGGCTTTGAGGCTGAAGGCAGCAGCAAAGCCTGCAGGCCCCACGTCTGTGGGGCCACGCAAGCGGTTCCCAAAGAGCTTTAGAACAAGGCATAGTTTTCCTTGCTGGGTCTTTGGGCATGGGACCGATCTCCAGCCATAGGCCATTTTTTTGCCTGATGGAGTGCCAAGTGTGAAAGGGTGGCTTTGAGGCTGAAGGCAGCAGGAAAGCCTGCAGCCCCCAGGTCTGTGGGGCTACGCAAGCGGTTCCCAAAGAGCTTTAGAACAAGGCATAGTTTTCCTTGCTGGCTCTTTGGGCATGGGACCCATCTCCAGCCATAGGCCATTTTTGTGCCTGATGCGGCGCCAAGTGGGAAAGGGTGGCTTTGAGGCTGAAGGCAGCAGGAAAGCCCGCAGCCCCCAGGTCTGTGCGGCTACGCAAGCGGTTCCCAAAGAGCTTTAGAACAAGGCATAATTTTCCTTGCTGGCTCTCTGGGCGGGGGACCCATCTCCAGCCGTATGGCCATTTTTGAGCCTGGAGCAGTGCCAAGTGGGAAAGGGTGGCTTTGAGGCTGAAGGCAGCAGGAAAGCCCGCAGCCCCCAGGTCTGTGGGGCTACGCAAGCGGTTCCCAAAGAGCTTTAGAACAAGGCATAGTTTTCCCTGCTGGGTCTTTGGGCGGGGGACCCATCTCCAGCCGTATGGCCATTTTTGTGTCTGGCGCGGCGCCAAGTGGGAAAGGGTGGTGTCGAGGCTGAAGGCAGCAGGAAAGCCCGCAGCCCCCATGTCTGTAGGGCTACGCAAGCGGTTCCCAAAGAGCTTTAGAACAAGGCATAGTTTTCCCTGCTGGCTCTCTGGGCGGGGGACCCATCTCCAGCCATAGACCATTTTTGTGCCTAGCGCGGCGCCAAGTGGGAAAGGGTGGCTTTGAGGCTGAAGGCAGCAGCAAAGCCTGCAGGCCCCACGTCTGTGGGGCCACGCAAGCGGTTCCCAAAGAGCTTTAGAACAAGGCATAGTTTTCCTTGCTGGGTCTTTGGGCATGGGACCGATCTCCAGCCATAGGCCATTTTTTTACCTGATGGAGTGCCAAGTGGGAAAGGGTGGCTTTGAGGCTGAAGGCAGCAGGAAAGCCCGCAGCCCCCAGGTCTGTGCGGCTACGCAAGCGGTTCCCAAAGAGCTTTAGAACAAGGCAAAATTTTCCTTGCTGGCTCTCTGGGCGGGGGACCCATCTCCAGCCGTATGGCCATTTTTGTGCCTAGCGCGACGCCAAGTGGGAAAGGGTGGCTTTGAGGCTGAAGGCAGCAGCAAAGCCTGCAGCCCCCAGGTCTGTGGGGCTACGCAAGCGGTTCCCAAAGAGCTTTAGAACAAGGCATAGTTTTCCCTGCTGGGTCTTTGGGCATGGGACCCATCTCCAGCCATAGGCCATTTTTGTGCCTGGCGCGACGCCAAGTGGGAAAGTGTGGCTTTGAGGCTGAAGGCAGCAGGAAAGCCCGCAGCCCCCAGGTCTGTGGGGCTACGCAAGCGGTTCCCAAAGAGCTTTAGAACAAGGCATAATTTTCCTTGCTGGCTCTCTGGGCGGGGGACCCATCTCCAGCCGTATGGCCATTTTTGTGCCTGGCGCGGCGCCAAGTGGGAAAGGGTGGTGTCGAGGCTGAAGGCAGCAGGAAAGCCCGCAGCCCCCAGGTCTGTGGGGCTACACAAGCGGTTCCCAAAGAGCTTTAGAACAAGGCATAGTTTTCCCTGCTGGCTCTTTGGGCGGGGGACCCATCTCCAGCCGTATGGCCATTTTTGTGCCTGGCGCGGCGCCAAGTGGGAAAGGGTGGTTTTGAGGCTGAAGGCAGCAGGAAAGCCTGCAGCCCCCAGGTCTGTGGGGCTACGCAAGCGGTTCCCAAAGAGCTTTAGAAGAAGGCATAGTTTTCCCTGCTGGCTCTTTGGACGGGGGACCCATTTCCAGCCGTATGGCCATTTTTCTGCCTGGCGCGGTGCGTAGTGGTAAAGGGTGGCTTTGACGCTGAAGGCAGCAGGAAAGCCCGCAGCCCCCAGGTCTGTGCGGCTACGCAAGCGGTTCCCAAAGAGCTTTAGAACAAGGCATAGTTTTCCCTGCTGGCTCTTTGGGCGGGGGACCCATCTCCAGCCGTATGGCCATTTATGTGCCTGGCGCGGCGCCAAGTGGGAAAGGGTGGTTTTGAGGCTGAAGGCAGCAGCAAAGCCTGCAGCCCCCAGGTCTGTGGGGCCAAGCAAGCGGTTCCCAAAGAGCTTTAGAACAAGGCATAGTTTTCCCTGCTGGCTCTTTGGGCATGGGACCCATCTCCAGCCATAGGCCATTTTTGTGCCTGGCGCGGCGCCAAGTGGGAAAGGGTGCTGTCGAGGCTGAAGGCAGCAGCAAAGCCTGCAGCCCCCAGGTCTGTGGGGCTATGCAAGCGGTTCCCAAAGAGCTTTAGAACAAGGCATAGTTTTCCCTGCTGGCTCTTTGGGCGGGGGACCCATCTCCAGTCGTATGGCTATTTTTATGCCTGGCGCGGTGCGTAGTGGGAAAGGGTGGTTTTGAGGCTGAAGGCAGCAGGAAAGCCCGCAGCCCCCAGGTCTTTGGGGCTACGCAAGCGGTTCCCAAAGAGCTTTAGAACAAGGCATAGTTTTCCCTGCTGGCTCTTTGGGCGGGGGACCCATCTCCAGCCGTATGGCCATTTTTGTGCCTGGCACGGCGCCAAGTGGGAAAGGGTGGTGTCGAGGCTGAAGGCAGCAGGAAAGCCCGCAGCCCCCATGTCTGTAGGGCTACGCAAGCGGTTCCCAAAGAGCTTTAGAACAAGGCATAGTTTTCCCTGCTAGCTCTCTGGGCGGGGGACCCATCTCCAGCCATAGACCATTTTTGTGCCTAGCGCGGCGCCAAGTGGGAAAGGGTGGCTTTGAGGCTGAAGGCAGCAGCAAAGCCTGCAGGCCCCACGTCTGTGGGGCCACGCAAGCGGTTCCCAAAGAGCTTTAGAACAAGGCATAGTTTTCCTTGCTGGGTCTTTGGGCATGGGACCGATCTCCAGCCATAGGCCATTTTTTTACCTGATGGAGTGCCAAGTGGGAAAGGGTGGCTTTGAGGCTGAAGGCAGCAGGAAAGCCTGCAGCCCCCAGGTCTGTGGGGCTACGCAAGCGGTTCCCAAAGAGCTTTAGAACAAGGCATAGTTTTCCTTGCTGGCTCTTTGGGCATGGGCCCCATCTCCAGCCATAGGCCATTTTTGTGCCTGATGCGGCGCCAAGTGGGAAAGGGTGGCTTTGAGGCTGAAGGCAGCAGGAAAGCCCGCAGCCCCCAGGTCTGTGCGGCTACGCAAGCGGTTCCCAAAGAGCTTTAGAACAAGGCAAAATTTTCCTTGCTGGCTCTCTGGGCGGGGGACCCATCTCCAGCCGTATGGCCATTTTTGTGCCTAGCGCGACGCCAAGTGGGAAAGGGTGGCTTTGAGGCTGAAGGCAGCAGCAAAGCCTGCAGCCCCCAGGTCTGTGGGGCTACGCAAGCGGTTCCCAAAGAGCTTTAGAACAAGGCATAGTTTTCCCTGCTGGGTCTTTGGGCATGGGACCCATCTCCAGCCATAGGCCATTTTTGTGCCTGGCGCGACACCAAGTGGGAAAGGGTGGCTTTGAGGCTGAAGGCAGCAGGAAAGCCCGCAGCGCCAGGTCTGTGGGGCTACGCAAGCGGTTCCCAAAGAGCTTTAGAACAAGGCATAATTTTCCTTGCTGGCTCTCTGGGCGGGGGACCCATCTCCAGCCGTATGGCCATTTTTGTGCCTGGCGCGGCGCCAAGTGGGAAAGGGTGGTGTGGAGGCTGAAGGCAGCAGGAAAGCCTGCAGCCCCCAGGTCTGTGGGGCTACGCAAGCGGTTCCCAAAGAGCTTTAGAAGAAGGCATAGTTTTCCCTGCTGGCTCTTTGGACGGGGGACCCATTTCCAGCCGTATGGCCATTTTTGTGCCTGGCGCGGCGCCAAGTGGGAAAGGGTGGTTTTGAGGCTGAAGGCAGCAGCAAAGCCTGCAGCCCCCAGGTCTGTGGGGCCAAGCAAGCGGTTCCCAAAGAGCTTTAGAACAAGGCATAGTTTTCCCTGCTGGCTCTTTGGGCATGGGACCCATCTCCAGCCATAGGCCATTTTTGTGCCTGGCGCGGCGCCAAGTGGGAAAGGGTGGCTTTGAGGCTGAAGGCAGCAGCAAAGCCTGCAGGCCCCACGTCTGTGGGGCCACGCAAGCGGTTCCCAAAGAGCTTTAGAACAAGGCATAGTTTTCCTTGCTGGGTCTTTGGGCATGGGACCGATCTCCAGCCATAGGCCATTTTTTTGCCTGATGGAGTGCCAAGTGGGAAAGGGTGGCTTTGAGGCTGAAGGCAGCAGGAAAGCCTGCAGCCCCCAGGTCTGTGGGGCTACGCAAGCGGTTCCCAAAGAGCTTTAGAACAAGGCATAGTTTTCCTTGCTGGCTCTTTGGGCATGGGCCCCATCTCCAGCCATAGGCCATTTTTGTGCCTGATGCGGCGCCAAGTGGGAAAGGGTGGCTTTGAGGCTGAAGGCAGCAGGAAAGCCCGCAGCCCCCAGGTCTGTGCGGCTACGCAAGCGGTTCCCAAAGAGCTTTAGAACAAGGCATAATTTTCCTTGCTGGCTCTCTGGGCGGGGGACCCATCTCCAGCCGTATGGCCATTTTTGTGCCTAGCGCGACGCCAAGTGGGAAAGGGTGGCTTTGAGGCTGAAGGCAGCAGCAAAGCCCGCAGCCCCCAGGTCTGTGGGGCTACGCAAGCGGTTCCCAAAGAGCTTTAGAACAAGGCATAGTTTTCCCTGCTGGGTCTTTGGGCATGGGACCCATCTCCAGCCGTATGGCCATTTTTGTGCCTGGCGCGGCGCCAAGTGGGAAAGGGTGGTTTTGAGGCTGAAGGCAGCAGGAAAGCCCGCAGCCCCCAGGTCTGTGCGGCTACGCAAGCGGTTCCCAAAGAGCTTTAGAACAAGGCATAGTTTTCCCTGCTGGCTCTTTGGGCGGGGGACCCATCTCCAGCCGTATGGCCATTTTTGTGCCTGGCGCGGCGCCAAGTGGGAAAGGGTGGTTTTGAGGCTGAAGGCAGCAGCAAAGCCTGCAGCCCCCAGGTCTGTGGGGCCAAGCAAGCGGTTCCCAAAGAGCTTTAGAACAAGGCATAGTTTTCCCTGCTGGCTCTTTGGGCATGGGACCCATCTCCAGCCATAGGCCATTTTTGTGCCTGGCGCGGCGCCAAGTGGGAAAGGGTGGCTTTGAGGCTGAAGGCAGCAGGAAAGCCTGCAGCCCCCAAGTCTCTGGGGCTACGCAAGCAGTTCCCAAAGAGCTTTAGAACAAGGCATAATTTTCCCTGCTGGCTCTCTGGGCGGGGGACCCATCTCCAGCCATAGGCCGTTTTTGTGCCTGGCGCGGCGCCAAGTGGGAAAGGGTGCTGTCGAGGCTGAAGGCAGCAGCAAAGCCCGCAGCCCCCAGGTCTGTGGGGCTATGCAAGCGGTTCCCAAAGAGCTTTAGAACAAGGCATAGTTTTCCCTGCTGGCTCTTTGGGCGGGGGACCCATCTCCAGTCGTATGGCTATTTTTATGCCTGGCGCGGTGCGTAGTGGGAAAGGGTGGTTTTGAGGCTGAAGGCAGCAGGAAAGCCCGCAGCCCCCAGGTCTTTGGGGCTACACAAGCGGTTCCCAAAGAGCTTTAGAACAAGGCATAGTTTTCCCTGCTGGCTCTTTGGGCGGGGGACCCATCTCCAGCCGTATGGCCATTTTTGTGCCTGGCACGGCGCCAAGTGGGAAAGGGTGGTGTCGAGGCTGAAGGCAGCAGGAAAGCCCGCAGCCCCCATGTCTGTAGGGCTACGCAAGCGGTTCCCAAAGAGCTTTAGAACAAGGCATAGTTTTCCCTGCTGGCTCTCTGGGCGGGGGACCCATCTCCAGCCATAGACCATTTTTGTGCCTAGCGCGGCGCCAAGTGGGAAAGGGTGGCTTTGAGGCTGAAGGCAGCAGCAAAGCCTGCAGGCCCCACGTCTGTGGGGCCACGCAGGCGGTTCCCAAAGAGCTTTAGAACAAGGCATAGTTTTCCTTGCTGGCTCTTTGGGCATGGGACCCATCTCCAGCCATAGGCCATTTTTTTACCTGATGGAGTGCCAAGTGGGAAAGGGTGGCTTTGAGGCTGAAGGCAGCAGGAAAGCCTGCAGCCCCCAGGTCTGTGGGGCTACGCAAGCGGTTCCCAAAGAGCTTTAGAACAAGGCATAGTTTTCCTTGCTGGCTCTTTGGGCATGGGCCCCATCTCCAGCCATAGGCCATTTTTGTGCCTGATGCGGCGCCAAGTGGGAAAGGGTGGCTTTGAGGCTGAAGGCAGCAGGAAAGCCCGCAGCCCCCAGGTCTGTGCGGCTACGCAAGCGGTTCCCAAAGAGCTTTAGAACAAGGCAAAATTTTCCTTGCTGGCTCTCTGGGCGGGGGACCCATCTCCAGCCGTATGGCCATTTTTGTGCCTAGCGCGACGCCAAGTGGGAAAGGGTGGCTTTGAGGCTGAAGGCAGCAGCAAAGCCTGCAGCCCCCAGGTCTGTGGGGCTACGCAAGCGGTTCCCAAAGAGCTTTAGAACAAGGCATAGTTTTCCCTGCTGGGTCTTTGGGCATGGGACCCATCTCCAGCCATAGGCCATTTTTGTGCCTGGCGCGACACCAAGTGGGAAAGGGTGGCTTTGAGGCTGAAGGCAGCAGGAAAGCCCGCAGCGCCAGGTCTGTGGGGCTACGCAAGCGGTTCCCAAAGAGCTTTAGAACAAGGCATAATTTTCCTTGCTGGCTCTCTGGGCGGGGGACCCATCTCCAGCCGTATGGCAATTTTTGTGCCTGGCGCGGCGCCAAGTGGGAAAGGGTGGCTTTGAGGCTGAAGGCAGCAGGAAAGCCTGCAGCCCCCAGGTCTGTGCGGCTACGCAAGCGGTTCCCAAAGAGCTTTAGAAGAAGGCATAGTTTTCCCTGCTGGCTCTTTGGACGGGGGACCCATTTCCAGCCGTATGGCCATTTTTGTGCCTGGCGCGGTGCGTAGTGGTAAAGGGTGGTTTTGACGCTGAAGGCAGCAGGAAAGCCCGCAGCCCCCAGGTCTGTGCGGCTACGCAAGCGGTTCCCAAAGAGCTTTAGAACAAGGCATAGTTTTCCCTGCTGGCTCTTTGGGCGGGGGACCCATCTCCAGCCGTATGGCCATTTTTGTGCCTGGCGCGGCGCCAAGTGGGAAAGGGTGGCTTTGAGGCTGAAGGCAGCAGCAAAGCCTGCAGCCCCCAGGTCTGTGGGGCCAAGCAAGCGGTTCCCAAAGAGCTTTAGAACAAGGCATAGTTTTCCCTGCTGGCTCTTTGGGCATGGGACCCATCTCCAGCCATAGGCCATTTTTGTGCCTGGCGCGGCGCCAAGTGGGAAAGGGTGGCTTTGAGGCTGAAGGCAGCAGCAAAGCCTGCAGGCCCCACGTCTGTGGGGCCACGCAAGCGGTTCCCAAAGAGCTTTAGAACAAGGCATAGTTTTCCTTGCTGGGTCTTTGGGCATGGGACCGATCTCCAGCCATAGATCATTTTTTTACCTGATGGAGTGCCAAGTGGGAAAGGGTGGCTTTGAGGCTGAAGGCAGCAGGAAAGCCTGCAGCCCCCAGGTCTGTGGGGCTACGCAAGCGGTTCCCAAAGAGCTTTAGAACAAGGCATAGTTTTCCTTGCTGGCTCTTTGGGCATGGGACCCATCTCCAGCCATAGGCCATTTTTGTGCCTGATGCGGCGCCAAGTGGGAAAGGGTGGCTTTGAGGCTGAAGGCAGCAGGAAAGCCCGCAGCCCCCAGGTCTGTGCGGCTACGCAAGCGGTTCCCAAAGAGCTTTAGAACAAGGCATAATTTTCCTTGCTGGTTCTCTGGGCGGGGGACCCATCTCCAGCCATAGGCCATTTTTGTGCTTGATAGGGCGCCAAGTGGGAAAGGGTGGTTTTGACGCTGAAGGCAGCAGGAAAGCCCGCAGCCCCCAGGTCTGTGCGGCTACGCAAGCGGTTCCCAAAGAGCTTTAGAACAAGGCATAGTTTTCCCTGCTGGCTCTCTGGGCGGGGGACCCATCTCCAGCCGTATGGCCATTTTTGTGCCTGACGCGGCGCCAAGTGGGAAAGGGTGGTTTTGAGGCTGAAGGCAGCAGGAAAGCCTGCAGCCCCCAGGTCTGTGGGGCTATGCAAGCGGTTCCCAAAGAGCTTTAGAACAAGGCATAGTTTTCCCTGCTGGCTCTTTGGGCGGGGGACCCATCTCCAGTCGTATGGCTATTTCTATGCCTAGCGCGGTGCGTAGTGGGAAAGGGTGGTTTTGAGGCTGAAGGCAGCAGGAAAGCCCGCAGCCCCCAGTTCTGTGGGACTACGCAAGCAGTTCCCAAAGAGCTTTAGAACAAGGCATAATTTTCCCTGCTGTCTCTTTGGGCGGGGGACCCATCTCCAGCCGTATGGCTATTTTTGTGCCTGGCGCGGTGCGTAGTGGCATAGGATGGTTTTGAGGCTGAAGGCAGCAGGAAAGCCTGCAGCCCCCAGGTCTGTGCGGCTACACAAGCGGATCACAAAGAGCTTTAGAACAAGGCATAGTTTTCACTGCTGGCTCTTTGGGCGGGGGACCCATCTCCAGCCGTATGGCTATTTTTGTGCCTGGCGCGGTGCGTAGTGGCATAGGATGGTTTTGAGGCTGAAGGCAGCAGGAAAGCCTGCAGCCCCCAGGTCTGTGCGGCTACACAAGCGGATCACAAAGATCTTTAGAACAAGGCATAGTTTTGCCGCGATTGAGAGACGGAGACCTAGTCGGGTGCAAGCTAGATCTAACTTTATTGTTCAATAGTTGTTTTTTATACCCTAAGTTATTCGACACAAGTCGGCGTGTAAAAGGCTCATTGGTCACACAGATAATAGCTTCATACATATTGCTAAAGCTGAGCTCCTAATTGGTTATACGTTGCAAGGCTATCTGGCTCTTACACATCCTGTTGCTGAGCTTATCTTGTGACGGTAAACAGTCTTAGTCCGCTAAAAGTTTCTTTTCAAAACACTCCCTTCTTCAAATCCTCTGTAGCTCGCGGTGCGCGAGCTCCAACACGTCCTTGTCGATAAGCTGGCTAGTACTAGGGTTTCTTCCAAGGGTGATCAAATCATTCCCGTCACTTCCCCCCTCTTGTTGCACAACAAGGATTCGTGTCATAGAGTCAGTGATTAACTTCCGCAAGCATTGCAATAAACAGGGCAAAAAGAGCAACAGAAGAAGAAAAACAGCCGAGGCATATACGAGCGTTTTCACTAAACTTCGTAACCATCCTGAGAGGCCCCATCCTCCAAAAACTTTATCTAACCAATCCCAACTATCGTCTTGTCGGAGTTTAGAGACTCCATCTTTAAGCTGTCGAATGCTGGCATGAATCGATTCCGAGTGGTCGGAGAGATTCATACAACACATACCGTCAAAGTCTTCACAGCCATGGCCTTGCGCCAAAAGCAAAAAATCAATAGCAGCTCTATTTTGCAATGTAGCGTGGCGCACACTATCAACATCTAATAAAAGGCCTGATAGCGCTCCACTAGTAGCATTAGTCTGTCTGGCAAGCCAACAACCAAGTTTATCTAAGACTGATAAGGCTTTGCTAGCAGCAGCGCCTGGTAAGAACAAAGCGGTGGCAAAGCGTTGACTAAAAGACCAAAAATCTGTGTTATCATCACAGTCAGGGGCATATGCATGAATGCTGCGCTTTACCCTATGAGAAAGACGGTGTTGTAAAATCATGGATGTATTAGGAGTCAGGACAGTAAGGCGTCCGAGGCTACAGGGACCTCCTTTTATGTGAGAAGGGACAGCGGACCACGCTCTGTCCCCGCAAATAAAAAATATCCCTGATGGTAGGAGAAGGGGAACATTGGTAGACCGAGACAAGTTTGTTGCCGTGTAATTGCACCAAACAGTAGCATTTTTAAAAACGGGATGGGAAGGAGAGACATCCCATGCTCTAGATTGATTTTTTCCTGTGTAGTTAAATTTAACACAAAAATCCATTTTTACTGATCCGAGGAGCTCAATCTCTTGTGGTTCTAGGTCACCGATTGGGAAGTAGGGAAAATACCCGTCCCAACTGTCTACGATCTCTCTAGAATTGTTGTAGACGGTTTTAATAGCCGGATTGCTTGGTTGTGGCCACTCATCTAGCGGCAAACCCACAAGGCACGTAGAAAAGGGGTTGTTAGGGGAGGCAGTAGCAAGACACAAAGTGTCTTGTCCGGTCAAATTTGCCAATGTAACCCACACATTTACTTTGGGAAGAGGAGGGGGAAAAGGACTGCCCCAAAGAGGTAAGGGTCCTATACCTATTGTTATCAAAACCAGACACCCAATCATGGTCCCAAGTTCTTTCCAAGTAACAAGAGTCAAAGTCTGATCCTGTCCAGGCGCTCTGAGACCCTCATGAGTCGGCAGCGTTGTATCAGTCGTTCGGGTTCCCAGAGGGTTCAGGAGTTTGTTGATCAAAGAGATGACCGGAGTCGAGATGATCGGAGTCGTCACTCGATGATTGTGGTAGGGATTCACGGAAGGGTCGTACGTTCTTTGCTGGTATCCACCTGGGGCCTTTTTCTGTGGAGACACAAGCATAACCTCTTCCCCATGTAACAAGAGGATACGGTCCCATGATCTTACCTGTTTCTGGATCACGAACCAACACCGGGGCTTTAATTCGCACCTCAAGTGAAGCATTGGCATTAAAATGTCGGACTATCGGAGGATTGTTATCTATTAAAGAGCAATTCAAAAAGTTAAAAACATACAAAGCTTTCTGTAGTCGTTCCTCAGGAGTAGCAATCCCCATTCCCCCTTTTTGTTGTTGCAATAAGCGCTTCAAAGACTGGTGGGAGCGTTCAATTAGAGATTGACCTGTAGGGGAATGAGGAATACCGGTGACATGGGTCACGCCCCAGGAATCAAAAAAAGCTTTTGTTGCGGTTGAAACATATGCAGGACCATTGTCTGTTTTTACCTGAGAGGGTATGCCCAAGGTAGCAAAGGCACGCAACAAATGTTTGCGGACGTCACGCGCCTTCTCTCCTGTGTGGCAAGAGGCAAACAAGGCGCCGGAAAAGGTGTCAATAGAGGAATGGACACATTTCAAATTACCAAACTCTGGATAATGTGTAACGTCTGTTTGCCAGAGCTGTAAACTTTGCAGTCCTCTGGGATTAACTCCGCCCGCTATCGACGGGAAAGAATGTCTTTGGCAGTCAGGGCATACAGCAATAATATTAGACGCTTGTTGGGATGTGAGTCCAAACTGCCGTTTGAGACCGCCAGCATTCTGGTGGAAAAAAGAATGACTCAATTTAGCTTGTGCTATGCGGTCAGGCAATACATGTACAGGCAGCGTAAGCAAATCGGCTCGCCGGTTGCCTTCTGCAATAAAGCCAGGCAAAGAGGTGTGAGATCTAATATGCATAATAAAATAGGGGTGAGAGCGTGAATCGAGGAGAAAAACAAGCTCTTGCAAAAGAAAAAATAAGTTAACAGGTAAAATTTCGCGTAACAGAGACGCTTCAGCCCGTTCGACAATTCCTGTAACATAAGCAGAATCTGTAACAATATTAAGCGGTAAAGACCATTTCCGAAAGACTCGGACAACAGCTGCTAATTCTACAATTTGGGGAGAGCCTGGCACAGTTTCTATGTCTGAATCCCACTGGCCGCTATGATCGTCCCACCAGAGGATCACAGATTTATGTGACTTGCCGGATCCGTCCGTAAATACTGTCAGGGCTTGTAAAGGTAGGTCACTTCTTTTAGGCTTGGGCATGATAGAAAAGGTAGTGCTGAACAGTCGATGTGAAGGCGGGTGAGAAGAAAGTTGTCCCGCATAGTTGGCGAGTGCCATACCAAAGGCTTCTGATTGCTGGTGAAGCCACTGCAGATAGTCTTTAGCTACAGGTAAATAAACACAGGCAAAGTCTAGTCCAGACAATGTCAATAAACGTCGCCGGGCTCGAATGAGTAAAGATGCGAACATTTCATGCTGTGTCAGGACAGTTTTCGTGGGTTGATTTGGTAAAAAAATCCATTCAATGATTAACAATGGATCAGAGTTCTGCGAGTCCCATTGAAATATCAAGGCATAAGGCTGTCGAACAGGATTCAAAATGATTAGATAGAAAGGTAAATCGGGAGCACAGCGGTGTGCTTGTCTTGAGGCGATCGCGGTAGCGACCTTTTGCAGGGAGTCAACAGCCTCAGGGCCAAGAGCTCGAGGAGAATTGAGATTAGTATCTCCTTTAAGTAGTTCAAACAAAGGACGCAAGTCTGCATTGGAAATTCCTAATAATGGTCTAACCCAATTAATTGTTCCTAGCAGTTTCTGCACATCGTGTAGGTTTTTCACATCTATTGGAATTTGTAGTGGCTGGGGAATTATAGTTTGAGTTCGTATGCGCCAGCCTAGATATTTCCATGGGGGTACCTTTTGAACCTTCTCCGGTGCAATACAGAGACCTGCTGAGTTGATAGCAGTTGTGACAAGGGCTACAGCTTCCTCCATGACCTCGTGATGTTGTGCGGCCACTAGGATATCATCCATGTAATGATACAATAAGACACCGGACATTGCGGTCCTAACAGGACTAAGTACCTTAGCTACATACCACTGACAGATTGTAGGGCTGTTTTTCATTCCTTGTGGCAGCACAACCCACTGGTATCTTTGCAACGGGGCTTGCATGTTGACGCTTGGAACTGAAAAAGCAAATTTAGGAGCATCGTGTGGATGCAGTGGGATATTAAAAAAGCAGTCTTTGAGGTCAATAACAGTCAAATGCCAATGTCGAGGGATCATAGTGGGGGACGGGAGTCCTGGTTGGAGGGCTCCCATGTCTTCCATAGCGTCATTAATTTTTCTGAGGTCGTGGAGAAGGCGCCACTTGCCAGTTTGTTTTTTAATAACAAAAATAGGTGAATTCCAAGGGCTAACAGAGGGCACAATATGGCCCTTTGATAGTTGCTCAGCGACTAATTCTTGGAGGGCGCGAAGCTTTTCTAGCGGCAGGGGCCATTGGTCAACCCAAACAGGGGTGTCGGTTTTCCAAGTCAATTTTAGGGTGTCGCGCCCCCCAATGGCCCCACCTAAAAATGTGTCTGAAGGGATACCCCCCACTGGGACAATACATCTCGTCCCCACAAAATCATGGGAACAGGTAATACAAAAGGCTTAACAGAAGCCACGTGTCCTTCCGGCCCTTCAATTTGGATCAACTCTAGACTCTGTTGACTACTACCAGTTCCGCCAATCCCTGCTAAAGCCTGGGGAATATTAGCAAGAGGCCATTGTGGGGGCCACTTGGCCCGAGAAATAACTGTAACATCGGCTCCAGTATCCACGATTCCACTCAACACAAGTCGTTGTCCCTTGAGAGTGAGGGTACACTGGCATATGGGTCGTTTGTGAGAAATAGATTCTACCCACAAAATTTGGGGGTGCCCTGTAGATCCAAAACTTCCCTGTCTCTGTTGGGATTGAGTGGGGATGGGGGAGCCCGGGTCTTTGGAAATTAAAATCAGTTGCGCTATACGGCTACCTTGTGGTATTGTGCAGGGAGGAAATGGGGTCCATACCATAATCTTGATTTCATTAGTACTGTCAGAGTCAATGACCCCTGGTAATACAAAAAGTCCTGACAATGTTGTAGATGATCTTCCTAACAACAGTGCTTGCGTTCCAGAGGGTAAGGGCCCCGAGATATTGGTTGACAATAGGTGAACTGAGGGATCGAGTAACGTTACCGTGTGGGAGGTTGCCAAGTCCAATCCGGCGCTACCGGCTGTTGCTGGACGAAGACTTGAGGCGCTGCTGCCCCCCCCTGGGGGTTTTGAGATATCGGCTGCGGCATTTGTGTCTGCACGCGTCGCTGCCCCGCGCTCCGTGAGCGGTTTCCCTGGATCAATTGACCCTGCAAATCATACTTAGAGCGGCACTGATTAGCATAATGACGCCCTTTCTTGCACCTAGGACAGATTCCCGGAGCTCGAGGTCTCGCATTGGTATTCGCGGTCAGACAATTCTTTTTAAAATGACCTGGCTTACCATACCCGTAGCATACACCCGGAGTCATCGAGCCGCGCATAGCTGCAAAGGCGGCTGCCATTGCTTCATACTTGTGCTCCGTAGTGCCAATTCTGTTACAGGCTTCCACCATTTCGACTAAGGTAGGGTTTTGGTTAGGAAGAGATTTCAAAAGCTTTTTACAATCTGCGTTAGCATTTTCTACTGCCAATTTCAACAACAAGATTTCACGAGCTTCTGTGTTATCTATCTGACGCTCTAAGGCTTGTTTCAATCTATCGATAAACTGCATATAGGGCTCTCGTGGTTCCTGTGTAATAGAAGTAAAGGCTTTTTGCGGCTTTTGGGAGTCTGGGACTTTTCCTAAAGCCTTTCTTGCTTCCTCTCGAACTGCCTCGAGAGCTTCTCGTGGGATATCTCGCGCCTGGGCGATCGGACTCGCCCAGCGTCCTGTGCCCGTAAGATGTTCTATAGTCAGAGCAGTAAGACTTTCATTGGCATGACCTACATAGGTCAGGAGGAGAGCTTGGAGTCCCCCCCTCCAATGTGACTCCCATAACGAGTACTGAGTAGGAGTCAATAACAGCTGCGCAAGAGATTTTAAGTCATGAGGAGTCATCACGTAAGTGTCGAATACAGAAGATAGTAGGCTCGCAAAATATGGAGAAGAGAGCCCATGCTCTGTAATAGTGCGGCGCAGTTCTTTTATTACCGGGAAGGATAGAGCTTCCCATTGTGCTCCACCCCCCCGACCTTGATAAATCACAGGGGCGACTATTGTCCGGGCTATGTCTAAGTCTCCTTCCTTTAAAGCTTGTCGTTTAATGTTAGCCCATACATCATGAGGGTCTGGGGGGTAAAGCTGTGGCTCTTTGTCAGGGTCCACAGGACCAGGGTCAAAGGGATCTTCCTCCGGGGGGCGCCCAGCCAAACCCACCGTAAGGAGCCCTTTAGCAGAGTCGACATCAGGCGGGTTATTTTGATTATCGGCGTCTTTACTACCCTGGCGTTCTTGTGCTTTTAAGGTTTCAAAAATGGTTCGCCACCAAGGAAGCATACGTAGTGCTTCAGCATTCCCGGTCGTTGCCGCGTCCCATAGTTTTACCCCCACGTCATCCCAGAGTTCCCGTGTAAAAATACTAGATGCAGTTACAGTGGGAATCTTTACCTGCACCCATTTAAGCATTGCTTTGAGGTCATGCCCGGAAATATTTTTCCCATGCTTTTTAAGAAGACCTTTCATAAGTTCATATACGTCTCTTTCCGGGGAAGACGCTTGATTCCCCATGTTTCCCACAGCTCACCTCTCTACTCCGGAGGGATTTCAGGCCGGCCGGCTCCTGCTTCCTTTCAGCAGCACATTCAACGTTCTGTGGGACTCGCAGCAAGCCGCTCAGCTAGGCGGTTCATAAACCCATCACGTCGGGGTCACCAATTTGCCGCGATTGAGAGACGGAGACCTAGTCGGGTGCAAGCTAGATCTAACTTTATTGTTCAATAGTTGTTTTTTATACCCTAAGTTATTCGACACAAGTCGGCGTGTAAAAGGCTCATTGGTCACACAGATAATAGCTTCATACATATTGCTAAAGCTGAGCTCCTAATTGGTTATACGTTGCAAGGCTATCTGGCTCTTACACATCCTGTTGCTGAGCTTATCTTGTGACGGTAAACAGTCTTAGTCCGCTAAAAGTTTCTTTTCAAAACACTCCCTTCTTCAAATCCTCTGTAGCTCGCGGTGCGCGAGCTCCAACACGTCCTTGTCGATAAGCTGGCTAGTACTAGGGTTTCTTCCAAGGGTGATCAAATCATTCCCGTCATAGTTTTCCCTGCTGGCTCTTTGGGCGGGGGACCCATCTCCAGCCGTACGGCCATTTTTGCGCCTGGCCCGGCGCAAAGTGGGAAAGGGTGGCTTTGAGGCTGAAGGCAGCAGCAAAGCCCGCAGCCCCCAGGTCTGTGCGGCTACGAAAGCGGTTCCCAAAGAGCTTTAGAACAAGGCATAGTTTTCCCTGCTGGCTCTTTGGGCGGGAGACCCATCTCCAGCCATAGGCCATTTTTGTGCCTGGCGCGACGCCAAGTGGGAAAGGGTGTTGTCGAGGCTGAAGGCAGCAGGAAAGCCCGCAGCCCCCAGGTCTGTGGGGCCACACAAGCGGTTCCCAAAGAGCTTTAGAACAAGGCATAGTTTTCCCTGCTGGCTCTTTGGGCGGGGGACCCATCTCCAATCGTATGGCCATTTTTGTGCCTGGCGCGGTGCGTAGTGGGAAAGGGTGGTTTTGAGGCTGAAGGAAGCAGGAAAGCCCGCAACCCCCAGGTCTGTGGGGCTACGCAAGCGGTTCCCAAAGAGCTTTAGAACAAGGCATAGTCTTCCCTGCTGGCTCTTTTGGCATGGGACCCATCTCCAGCCGTATGGCAATTTTTGTGCCTGGCCCGGCGCCAAGTGGGAAAGGGTGGCTTTAAGGCTGAAGGCAGCAGCAAAGCCCGCAGCCCCCAGGTCTGTGGGGCTACGCAAGCGGTTCCCAAAGAGCTTTAGAACAAGGCATAATTTTCCCTGCTGGCTCTTTGGGCGGGGGACCCATCTCCAGCCGTATGGCCATTTTTGTGCCTGGCGCGGCGCCAAGTGGGAAAGGGTGGTGTCGAGGCTGAAGGCAGCAGCAAAGCCCGCAGCCCCCAGGTCTGTGGGGCTACGCAAGCGGTTCCCAAAGAGCTTTAGAAGAAGGCATAGTTTTCCCTGCTGGCTCTCTGGGCGGGGGACCCATCTCCAGCCGTATGGCCATTTTTGTGCCTGACGCGGCGCCAGGTGGGAAAGGGTGGCTTTGAGGCTGAAGGCAGGAGCAAAGCCTGCAGCCCCCAGGTCTGTGGTGCTACGCAAGCGGTTCCCAAAGACCTTTAGAACAAGGCATAGTTTTCCCAGCTGGCTCTTAGGGCATGGGACCCATCTCCAGCCATAGGCCATTTTTGTGCCTGGCACGAAGCCAAGTGGGAAAGGGTGCTGTCGAGGCTGAAGGCAGCAGGAAAGCCTGCAGCCCCCAGGTGTGTGGGGCTACGCAAGCGGTTCCCAAAGAGCTTTAGAACAAGGCATAGTTTTCCCTGCTGGCTCTTTGGGCGGGGGACCCATCTCCAGCCGTATGGCTATTTTTGTGCCTGGCGCGGTGCGTAGTGGCATAGGATGGTTTTGAGGCTGAAGGCAGCAGGAAAGCCTGCAGCCCCCAGGTCTGTGCGGCTACACAAGCGGATCACAAAGAGCTTTAGAACAAGGCATAGTTTTCACTGCTGGCTCTTTGGGCGGGGGACCCATCTCCAGCCGTATGGCTATTTTTGTGCCTGGCGCGGTGCGTAGTGGCATAGGATGGTTTTGAGGCTGAAGGCAGCAGGAAAGCCTGCAGCCCCCAGGTCTGTGCGGCTACACAAGCGGATCACAAAGAGCTTTAGAACAAGGCATAGTTTTCCCTGCTGGCTCTTTGGGCGGGGGACCCATCTCCAGCCGTACGGCCATTTTTGCGCCTGGCCCGGCGCAAAGTGGGAAAGGGTGGCTTTGAGGCTGAAGGCAGCAGCAAAGCCCGCAGCCCCCTGGTCTGTGCGGCTACGAAAGCGGTTCCCAAAGAGCTTTAGAACAAGGCATAGTTTTCCCTGCTGGCTCTTTGGGCGGGAGACCCATCTCCAGCCATAGGCCATTTTTGTGCCTGGCGCGACGCCAAGTGGGAAAGGGTGTTGTCGAGGCTGAAGGCAGCAGGAAAGCCCGCAGCCCCCAGGTCTGTGGGGCCACACAAGCGGTTCCCAAAGAGCTTTAGAACAAGGCATAGTTTTCCCTGCTGGCTCTTTGGGCGGGGGACCCATCTCCAGCCGTATGGCCATTTTTGTGCCTGGCGCGGCGCCAAGTGGGAAAGGGTGGCTTTGAGGCTGAAGGCAGCAGGAAAGCCCGCAGCCCCCAGGTATGTGGGGCTACGCAAGCAGTTCCCAAAGAGCTTTAGAACAAGGCATAGTTTTCCCTGCTGGCTCTTTAGGCATGGGACCCATCTCCATCCATAGGCCATTTTTGTGCCTGATAGGGCGCCAAGTGGGAAAGGGTTGCTTTGAGGCTGAAGACAGCAGCAAAGCCCGCAGCCCCCAGGTCTGTGGGGCTACGCAAGCGGTTCCCAAAGAGCTTTAGAACAAGGCATAGTTTTCCCTGCTGGCTCTTTGGGCGGGGGACCCATCTGCAGACATATGGCCATTTTTGTGCCTGGCACGACGCCAAGTGGGAAAGGGTGGCTTTGACGCTGAAGGCAGCAGGAAAGCCCGCAGCCCCCAGGTCTGTGGGGCTACGCAAGCGGTTCCCAAAGAGCTTTAGAACAAGGCATAGTTTTCCCTACTGGCTCTTTGGGCGGGAGACCCATCTCCAGCCATAGGCCATTTTTGTGCCTGGCGCGACGCCAAGTGGGAAAGGGTGGTGTCGAGGTTGAAGGCAGCAGGAAAGCCTGCAGCCCCCAGGTCTGTGGGGCTACACAAGCGGTTCCCAAAGAGCTTTAGAACAAGGCATAGTTTTCCCTGCTGGCTCTTTGGGCGGGGGACCCATCTCCAGCCGTATGGCCATTTTTGTGCCTAGCGCGGCGCCAAATGGGAAAGGGTGGCTTTGAGGCTGAAGGCAGCAGGAAAGCCTGCAGCCCCCAGGTCTGTGGGGCTACGCAAGCGGTTCCCAAAGAGCTTTAGAACAAGGCATAGTTTTCCCTGCTGGCTCTTTGGGCGGGGGACCCATCTCCAGCCGTATGGCCATTTTTGTGCCTGGCCCGGCGCCAAGTGGGAAAGGGTGGTGTCGAGGCTGAAGGCAGCAGGAAAGCCCACAGCCCCCAGGTCTGTGGGGCTACGCAAGCGGTTCCCAAAGAGCTTTAGAACAAGGCATAGTTTTCCCTGCTGGCTCTTTGGGCGGGGGACCCATCTCCAGCCGTATGGCCATTTTTGTGCCTGGCGCGGTGCGTAGTGTGAAAGGGTGGTTTTGAGGCTGAAGGCAGCAGGAAAGCCTGCAGCCCACAGCTCTGTGGGGCCAAGGAAGCTGTTCCCAAAGAGCTTTAGAACAAGGCATAGTTTTCCGTGATGGCTCTTTGGGCATGGGACCCATCTCCAGCCATAGGCCATTTTTGTGCCTGGCGCGGTGCGTAGTGGGAAAGGGTGGCTTTGAGGCTGAAGGCAGCAGGAAAGCCCGCAGCCCCCAGGTCTGTGGGGCTACGCAAGCGGTTCCCAAAGAGCTTTAGAAGAAGGCATAGTTTTCCTTGCTGGCTCTTTGGGCATGGGACCCATCTCCAGCCGTATGGCCATTTTTGTGCCTGGCCCGGCGCCAAGTGGGAAAGGGTGGTGTCGAGGCTGAAGGCAGCAGCAAAGCCCGAAGCCCCCAGGTCTGTAGGGCTACGCAAGCGGTTCCCAAAGAGCTTTAGAACAAGGCATAGTTTTCCCTGCTGGCTCTTTGGGCATGGAACCCATCTCCAGCCGTATGGCCATTTTTGTGCCTACCGCGGCGCCAAATGGGAAAGGGTGGCTTTGAGGCTGAAGGCAGCAGGAAAGTCTGCAGCCCCCAAGTCTCTTAGGCTATGCAAGCGGTTCCCAAAGAGCTTTAGAACAAGGCATAGTTTTCCCTGCTGGCTCTTTGGGCGGGGGACCCATCTCCAGCCGTATGGCCATTTTTGTGCCTGGCGCGGCGCCAAGTGGGAAAGGGTGTTGTCGAACATGAAGGCAGAAGGAAAGCCCACAGCCCCCAGGTCTGTGCGGCTACGAAAGCGGTTCCCAAAGAGCTTTAGAACAAGGCATAGTTTTCCCTGCTGGCTCTTTGGGCGGGGGACCCATCTCCAGCCATAGGCCATTTTTGTGCCTGGCGCGACGCCAAGTGGGAAAGGGTGGTGTCGAGGTTGAAGGCAGCAGGAAAGCCTGCAGCCCCCAGGTCTGTGGGGCTACGCAAGCGGTTCCCAAAGAGCTTTAGAACAAGGCATAGTTTTCCGTGCTGGCTCCTTGGGCGGGGGACCCATCTCCAGCCGTATGGCCATTTTTGTGCCTGGCGCGGCGCCCAGTGGGAAAGGGTGGTGTCGAGGCTGAAGGCAGCAGGAAAGCCCGCAGCTCCCAGGTCTGTGGAGCTACGCAAGTGGTTCCCAAAGAGCTTTAGAACAAGGCATAGTTTTCCTTGCTGGCTCTTTGGGCAGGGGACCTATCTCCAGCCATATGGCCATTTTTGTGCCTGATGCGGTGTCCAGTGGAAAAGGGTGGCTTTGAGGTTGAAGGCAGCAGCAAAGCCTGCAGCCCCCAGGTCTGTGGGGCTACGCAAGCGGTTCCCAAAGAGCTTTAGAACAAGGCATAGTTTTCCCTGCTGGCTCTTTGGGCGGGGGACCCATCTCCAGCTGTATGGCCATTTTTGTGCCTGGCGCGGTGCCAAGTGGGAAAGGGTGGTGTCGAGTCTGAAGGCAGCAGGAAAGCCCGCAGCCCCCAGGTCTGTGGGGCTACGCAAGCAGTTCCCAAAGAGCTTTAGAACAAATCATAGTTTTCCCTGCTTGTTCTTTGGGCGGGGGACCCATCTCCAGCCGTATGGCCATTTTTGTGCCTGGCGCGGCGCCAAGTGGGAATGGGTGGTGTCGAGTCTGAAGGCAGCAGGAAAGCCTGCAGCCCCCAGGTCTGTGGGGCTACGCAAGCGGTTCCCAAAGAGCTTTAGAACAAGGCATAGTTTTCCCTGCTGGCTCTTTGGGCGGGGGACCCATCTCCAGCCGTATGGCCATTTTTGTGCCTGGCGCGGTGCGTAGTGTGAAAGGGTGGTTTTGAGGCTGAAGGCAGCAGGAAAGCCTGCAGACCACAGCTCTGTGGGGCCAAGGAAGCTGTTCCCAAAGAGCTTTAGAACAAGGCATAGTTTTCCGTGATGGCTCTTTGGGCATGGGACCCATCTCCAGTCATAGGCCATTTTTGTGCCTGGCGCGGTGCGTAGTGGGAAAGGGTGGCTTTGAGGCTGAAGGCAGCAGGAAAGCCCGCAGCCCCCAGGTCTGTGGGGCTACGCAAGCGGTTCCCAAAGAGCTTTAGAAGAAGGCATAGTTTTCCTTGCTGGCTCTTTGGGCATGGGACCCATCTCCAGCCATAGGCCATTTTTGTGCCTGGCCCGGCGCCAAGTGGGAAAGGGTGGCTTTGAGGCTGAAGGCAGCAGCAAAGCCCGAAGCCCCCAGGTCTGTAGGGCTACGCAAGCGGTTCCCAAAGAGCTTTAGAACAAGGCATAGTTTTCCCTGCTGGCTCTTTGGGCATGGAACCCATCTCCAGCCGTATGGCCATTTTTGTGCCTACCGCGGCGCCAAATGGGAAAGGGTGGCTTTGAGGCTGAAGGCAGCAGGAAAGTCTGCAGCCCCCAAGTCTCTTAGGCTATGCAAGCGGTTCCCAAAGAGCTTTAGAACAAGGCATAGTTTCCGCTGCTTGTTCTTTGGGCGGGGGACCCATCTCCAGCCATAGGCCATTTTTGTGCCTGGCGCAGTGCCAAGTGGGAAAGGGTGCTGTCGAGCCTGAAGGCAGCAGGAAAGCCTGCAGCCCCCAGGTCTGTGGGGCTACGCAAGCGGTTCCCAAAGAGCTTTAGAACAAGGCATAGTTTTCCCTGCTGGCTCTTTGGGCGGGGGACCCATCTCCAGCCGTATGGCCATTTTTGTGCCTGGCGCGACGCCAAGTGGGAAAGGGTGTTGTCGAACATGAAGGCAGAAGGAAAGCCCACAGCCCCCAGGTGTGTGGGGCTACGCAAGCGGTTCCCAAAGAGCTTTAGAACAAGGCATAGTTTTCCCTGCTGGCTCTTTGGGCGGGGGACCCATCTCCAGCCATAGGCCATTTTTGTGCCTGGCGCGGCGCCAAGTGGGAAAGGGTGGTTTTGAGGCTGAAGGCAGCAGGAAAGCCCGCAGCCCCCAGGTCTGTGGGGCTACGCAAGCGGTTCCCAAAGAGCTTTAGAACAAGGCATAGTTTTCCCTGCTGGCTCTTTGGGCGGGGGACCCATCTCCAGCCGTATGGCTTTTTTTGTGCCTGGCGCTGCGCCAAGTGGGAAAGGGTGGTGTCGAGGCTGAAGGCAGCAGGAAAGCCCGCAGCCCCCAGGTCTGTGTGGCTACGCAAGCGGTTCCCAAAGAGCTTTAGAACAAGGCATAGTTTTCACTGCTGGCTCTTTGGGCGTGGGACCCATCTCCAGCCGTATGGCCATTTTTGTGCCTGGCCCGGCGCGAAGCGGGAAAGGGTGGCTTTGAGGCTGAAGGCAGCAGCAAAGCCCGCAGCCCCCAGGTCTGTGGGGCTACGCAAGCGGTTCCCAAAGAGCTTTAGAACAAGGCATAGTTTTCCCTGCTGGCTCTTTGGGCGGGGGACCCATCTCCAGCCGTATGGCCATTTTTGTGCCTGGCACGGCGCCAAGTGGGAAAGGGTGGTGTCGAGGCTGAAGGCAGCAGGAAAGCCCACAGCCCCCAGGTCTGTGGGGCTATGCAAGCGGTTCCCAAAGAGCTTTAGAACAAGGCATAGTTTTACCTGCTGGCTCTTTGGGCATGGGACCCATCTCCACCCATAGGCCATTTTTCTGCCTGGCGCGACGCCAAGTGGGAAAGGGTGCTGTCGAGGCTGAAGGCAGCAGGAAAGCCTGCAGCCCCCAGGTCTGTGGGGCTACGCAAGCGGTTCCCAAAGAGCTTTAGAACAAGGCATAGTTTTCCCTGCTGGCTCTCTGGGCGGGGCACCCATCTGCAGCCATAGGCTGTTTTTGTGCCTGGCGCGGCGCCAAGTGGGAAAGGGTGGCTTTGAGGCTGAAGGCAGCAGCAAAGCCTGCAGCCCCCACGTCTGTGGGGCCACGCAAGCGGTTCCCAAAGAGCTTTAGAACAAGGCATAGTTTTCCTTGCTGGGTCTTTGGGCATGGGACCGATCTCCAGCCATAGGCCATTTTTTTGCCTGATGGAGTGCCAAGTGGGAAAGGGTGGCTTTGAGGCTGAACGCAGCAGGAAAGCCTGCAGCCCCCAGGTCTGTGGGGCTACGCAAGCGGTTCCCAAAGAGCTTTAGAACAAGGCATAGTTTTCCTTGCTGGCTCTTTGGGCATGGGACCCATCTCCAGCCATAGGCCATTTTTGTGCCTGATGCGGCGCCAAGTGGGAAAGGGTGGCTTTGAGGCTGAAGGCAGCAGGAAAGCCCGCAGCCCCCAGGTCTGTGCGGCTACGCAAGCGGTTCCCAAAGAGCTTTAGAACAAGGCATAATTTTCCTTGCTGGCTCTCTGGGCGGGGGACCCATCTCCAGCCGTATGGCCATTTTTGTGCCTAGCACGACGCCAAGTGGGAAAGGGTGGCTTTGAGGCTGAAGGCAGCAGCAAAGCCTGCAGCCCCCAGGTCTGTGGGGCTACGCAAGCTGTTCCCAAAGAGCTTTAGAACAAGGCATAGTTTTCCCTGCTGGGTCTTTGGGCATGGGACCCATCTCCAGCCATAGGCCATTTTTGTGCCTGGCGCGACGCCAAGTGGGAAAGGGTGGCTTTGAGGCTGAAGGCAGCAGGAAAGCCCGCAGCCCCCAGGTCTGTGGGGCTACGCAAGCGGTTCCCAAAGAGCTTTAGAACAAGGCATAATTTTCCTTGCTGGCTCTCTGGGCGGGGGACCCATCTCCAGCCGTATGGCCATTTTTGTCCCTGGCCCGGCGCCAAGTGGGAAAGGGTGGTGTCGAGGCTGAAGGCAGCAGGAAAGCCCGCAGCCCCCAGGTCTGTGGGGCTACGCAAGCGGTTCCCAAAGAGCTTTAGAACAAGGCATAGTTTTCCCTGCTGGCTCTTTGGGCGGGGGACCCATCTCCAGCCGTATGGCCATTTTTGTGCTTGGCGCGGCGCCAAGTGGGAAAGGGTGGTGTCGAGGCTGAAGGCAGCAGGAAAGCCCACAGCCCCCAGGTCTGTGGGGCTACGCAAGTGGTTCCCAAAGAGCTTTAGAACAAGGCATAGTTTTCCCTGCTAGCTCTTTGGGCGGGGGACCCATCTCCAGCCGTATGGCCATTTTTGTGCCTGGCGCGGTGCGTAGTGGAAAAGGGTGGTTTTGAGGCTGAAGGCAGGAGGAAAGCCTGCAGCCCCCAGGTCTGTGGGGCCAAGCAAGCGGTTCCCAAAGAGCTTTAGAACAAGGCATAGTTTTCCCTGCTGGCTCTTTGGGCATGGGACCCATCTCCATCCATAGGCCATTTTTGTGCCTGATAGGGCGCAAAGTGGGAAAGGGTGGCTTTGAGGTTGAAGGCAGCAGGAAAGCCTGCAGCCCCCAGGTCTGTGGGGCTACGCAAGCGGTTCCCAAAGAGCTTTAGAAGAAGGCATAGTTTTCCCTGCTGGCTCTTTGGACGGGGGACCCATTTCCAGCCGTATGGCCATTTTTGTGCCTGGCGCGGTGCGTAGTGGTAAAGGGTGGTTTTGACGCTGAAGGCAGCAGGAAAGCCCGCAGCCCCCAGGTCTGTGGGGCTACGCAAGCGGTTCCCAAAGAGCTTTAGAACAAGGCATAGTTTTCCCTGCTGGCTCTTTGGGCGGGGGACCCATCTCCAGCCGTATGGCCATTTTTGTGCCTGGCGCGGCGCCAAGTGGGAAAGGGTGGTGTCGAGGCTGAAGGCAGCAGCAAAGCCTGCAGCCCCCAGGTCTGTGGGCCCAAGCAAGCGGTTCCCAAAGAGCTTTAGAACAAGGCATAGTTTTCCCTGCTGGCTCTTTGGGCATGGGACCCATCTGCAGCCATAGGCCATTTTTGTGCCTGGCGCGGCGCCAAGTGGGAAAGGGTGGCTTTGAGGCTGAAGGCAGCAGGAAAGCCTGCAGCCCCCAGGTCTGTGGGGCTACGCAAGCAGTTCCCAAAGAGCTTTAGAACAAGGCATAATTTTCCCTGCTGGCTCTCTGGGCGGGGGACCCATCTCCAGCCATAGGCCATTTTTGTGCCTGGCGCGGCGCCAAGTGGGAAAGGGTGCTGTCGAGGCTGAAGGCAGCAGCAAAGCCTGCAGCCCCCAGGTCTGTGGGGCTATGCAAGCGGTTCCCAAAGAGCTTTAGAACAAGGCATAGTTTTCCCTGCTGGCTCTTTGGGCGGGGGACCCATCTGCAGCCATAGGCCATTTTTGTGCCTGGCGCGGCGCCAAGTGGGAAAGGGTGGCTTTGAGGCTGAAGGCAGCAGGAAAGCCTGCAGCCCCCAGGTCTCTGGGGCTACGCAAGCAGTTCCCAAAGAGCTTTAGAACAAGGCATAATTTTCCCTGCTGGCTCTCTGGGCGGGGGACCCATCTCCAGCCATAGGCCATTTTTGTGCCTGATGCAGCGCCAAGTGGGAAAGGGTGGCTTTGAGGCTGAAGGCAGCATGAAAGCCTGCAGCCCCCAGGTCTGTGGGGCTATGGAAGCGGTTCCCAAAGAGCTTTAGAACAAGGCATAGTTTTCCCTGCTGGCTCCTTGGTCTGGAGACCCATCTCCAGCCATAGGCCATTTTTGTGCCTGGCGCATTGCCAAGTGGGAAAGGGTGGTTTTGAGGGTGAAGGCAGCAGGAAAGCCTGCAGCCCCCAGGTCTGTGGGGCTACGCAAGCTGTTCCCAAAGAGCTTTAGAACAAGGCATAGTTTTCCCTGCTGGCTCTTTGGGCGGGGGACCCATCTCCAGCCGTATGGCCATTTTTGTGCCTGGCGCGGCGCCAAGTGGGAAGGGTGTTGTCGAACATGAAGGCAGAAGGAAAGCCCACAGCCCCCAGGTGTGTGCGGCTACGCAAGCGGTTCCCAAAGAGCTTTAGAACAAGGCATAGTTTTCCCTGCTTGTTCTTTGGTCGGGGGACCCATCTCCAGCCATAGGCCATTTTTTTTGCCTGGCGCGACGCCAAGTGGGAAAGGGTGGCTTTGAGGCTGAAGGCAGGAGCAAAGCCTGCAGCCCCCAGGTCTGTGGGGCTACGCAAGCGGTTCCCAAAGAGCTTTAGAACAAGGCATAGTTTTCCCTGCTGGCTCTTTGGGCGGGGGACCCATCTCCAGCCATAGGCCATTTTTGTGCCTGGCGCGACGCCAAGTGGGAAAGGGTGGTGTCGAGGTTGAAGGCAGCAGGAAAGCCTGCAGCCCCCAGGTCTGTGGGGCTACGCAAGCGGTTCCCAAAGAGCTTTAGAACAAGGCATAGTTTTCCCTGCTGGCTCCTTGGGCGGGGGACCCATCTCCAGCCGTATGGCCATTTTTGTGCCTGGCGCGGCGCCCAGTGGGAAAGGGTGGTGTCGAGGCTGAAGGCAGCAGGAAAGCCCGCAGCTCCCAGGTCTGTGGAGCTACGCAAGTGGTTCCCAAAGAGCTTTAGAACAAGGCATAGTTTTCCTTGCTGGCTCTTTGGGCAGGGGACCCATCTCCAGCCATATGGCCATTTTTGTGCCTGATGCGGCGTCCAGTGGAAAAGGGTGGCTTTGAGGCTGAAGGCAGCAGCAAAGCCTGCAGCCCCCAGGTCTGTGGGGCTACGCAAGCGGTTCCCAAAGAGCTTTAGAACAAGGCATAGTTTTCCCTGCTGGCTCTTTGGGCGGGGGACCCATCTCCAGCCGTATGGCCATTTTTGTGCCTGGCGCGGCGCCAAGTGGGAAAGGGTGGCTTTGAGGCTGAAGGCAGCAGGAAAGCCCGCAGCCCCCAGGTCTGTGGGGCTACGCAAGCGGTTCCCAAAGAGCTTTAGAAGAAGGCATAGTTTTCCCTGCTGGCTCTTTGGGCGGGGGACCCATCTCCAGCCGTATGGCCATTTTTGTGCCTAGCGCGGCGCCAAGTGGGAAAGGGTGGTTTTGAGGCTGAAGGCAGCAGGGAAGCCCGCAGCCCCCAGGTCTGTGGGGCTACGCAAGCGGTTCCCAAAGAGCTTTAGAACAAGGCATAGTTTTCCCTGCTGGCTCTTTGGGCGGGGGACCCATCTCCAGCCGTATGGCCATTTTTGTGCCTGGCACGGCGCCAAGTGGGAAAGGGTGGTGTCGAGGCTGAAGGCAGCAGCAAAGCCCGCAGCCCCCAGGTCTGTAGGGCTACGCAAGCGGTTCCCAAAGAGCTTTAGAACAAGGCATAGTTTTCCCTGCTGGCTCTTTGGGCGGGGGACCCATCTCCAGCCGTATGGCCATTTTTGAGCCTGGCGCGGCGCCAAGTGGGAAAGGGTGGCTTTGAGGTTGAAGGCAGGAGCAAAGCCTGCAGCCCTAAGGTCTGTGGGGCTACGCAAGCGGTTCCCAAAGAGCTTTAGAACAAGGCATAGTTTTCCCTGCTAGCTCTTAGGGCATGGGACCCATCTCCAGCCATAGGCCATTTTTCTGCCTGGCGCGGTGCGTAGTGGGAAAGGGTGGTTTTGAGGCTGAAGGCAGCAGGAAAGCCTGCAGCCCCCAGGTCTGTGGGGCCAAGCAAGCGGTTCCCAAAGAGCTTTAGAACAAGGCATAGTTTTCCCTGATGGCTCTTTGGGCATGGGACCCATCTCCAGCCATAGGCCATTTTTGTGCCTGATAGGGCGCCAAGTGGGACAGGGTGGCTTTGAGGCTGAAGGCAGCAGGAAAGCCTGCAGCCCCCAGGTCTGTGGGGCTACGCAAGCGGTTCCCAAAGAGCTTTAGAACAAGGCATAGTTTTCCCTGCTGGCTCTTTGGGCGGGGGACCCATCTCCAGCCGTATGGCCATTTTTGTGCCTGGCGCGGTGCGTAGTGGGAAAGGGTGGTTTTGACGCTGAAGGCAGCAGGAAAGCCCGCAGCCCCCAGGTCTGTGGGGCTACGCAAGCGGTTCCCAAAGAGCTTTAGAACAAGGCATAGTTTTCCCTGCTGGCTCTTTGGGCGGGGGACCCATCTCCAGCCGTATGGCCATTTTTGTGCCTGGCGCGGCGCCAAGTGGGAAGGGTGTTGTCGAACATGAAGGCAGAAGGAAAGCCCACAGCCCCCAGGTGTGTGCGGCTACGCAAGCGGTTCCCAAAGAGCTTTAGAACAAGGCATAGTTTTCCCTGCTTGTTCTTTGGTCGGGGGACCCATCTCCAGCCATAGGCCATTTTTTTTGCCTGGCGCGACGCCAAGTGGGAAAGGGTGGCTTTGAGGCTGAAGGCAGGAGCAAAGCCTGCAGCCCCCAGGTCTGTGGGGCTACGCAAGCGGTTCCCAAAGAGCTTTAGAACAAGGCATAGTTTTCCCTGCTGGCTCTTTGGGCGGGGGACCCATCTCCAGCCATAGGCCATTTTTGTGCCTGGCGCGACGCCAAGTGGGAAAGGGTGGTGTCGAGGTTGAAGGCAGCAGGAAAGCCTGCAGCCCCCAGGTCTGTGGGGCTACGCAAGCGGTTCCCAAAGAGCTTTAGAACAAGGCATAGTTTTCCCTGCTGGCTCCTTGGGCGGGGGACCCATCTCCAGCCGTATGGCCATTTTTGTGCCTGGCGCGGCGCCCAGTGGGAAAGGGTGGTGTCGAGGCTGAAGGCAGCAGGAAAGCCCGCAGCTCCCAGGTCTGTGGAGCTACGCAAGTGGTTCCCAAAGAGCTTTAGAACAAGGCATAGTTTTCCTTGCTGGCTCTTTGGGCAGGGGACCCATCTCCAGCCATATGGCCATTTTTGTGCCTGATGCGGCGTCCAGTGGAAAAGGGTGGCTTTGAGGCTGAAGGCAGCAGCAAAGCCTGCAGCCCCCAGGTCTGTGGGGCTACGCAAGCGGTTCCCAAAGAGCTTTAGAACAAGGCATAGTTTTCCCTGCTGGCTCTTTGGGCGGGGGACCCATCTCCAGCCGTATGGCCATTTTTGTGCCTGGCGCGGCGCCAAGTGGGAAAGGGTGGCTTTGAGGCTGAAGGCAGCAGGAAAGCCCGCAGCCCCCAGGTCTGTGGGGCTACGCAAGCGGTTCCCAAAGAGCTTTAGAAGAAGGCATAGTTTTCCCTGCTGGCTCTTTGGGCGGGGGACCCATCTCCAGCCGTATGGCCATTTTTGTGCCTAGCGCGGCGCCAAGTGGGAAAGGGTGGTTTTGAGGCTGAAGGCAGCAGGGAAGCCCGCAGCCCCCAGGTCTGTGGGGCTACGCAAGCGGTTCCCAAAGAGCTTTAGAACAAGGCATAGTTTTCCCTGCTGGCTCTTTGGGCGGGGGACCCATCTCCAGCCGTATGGCCATTTTTGTGCCTGGCACGGCGCCAAGTGGGAAAGGGTGGTGTCGAGGCTGAAGGCAGCAGCAAAGCCCGCAGCCCCCAGGTCTGTAGGGCTACGCAAGCGGTTCCCAAAGAGCTTTAGAACAAGGCATAGTTTTCCCTGCTGGCTCTTTGGGCGGGGGACCCATCTCCAGCCGTATGGCCATTTTTGAGCCTGGCGCGGCGCCAAGTGGGAAAGGGTGGCTTTGAGGTTGAAGGCAGGAGCAAAGCCTGCAGCCCTAAGGTCTGTGGGGCTACGCAAGCGGTTCCCAAAGAGCTTTAGAACAAGGCATAGTTTTCCCTGCTAGCTCTTAGGGCATGGGACCCATCTCCAGCCATAGGCCATTTTTCTGCCTGGCGCGGTGCGTAGTGGGAAAGGGTGGTTTTGAGGCTGAAGGCAGCAGGAAAGCCTGCAGCCCCCAGGTCTGTGGGGCCAAGCAAGCGGTTCCCAAAGAGCTTTAGAACAAGGCATAGTTTTCCCTGATGGCTCTTTGGGCATGGGACCCATCTCCAGCCATAGGCCATTTTTGTGCCTGATAGGGCGCCAAGTGGGACAGGGTGGCTTTGAGGCTGAAGGCAGCAGGAAAGCCTGCAGCCCCCAGGTCTGTGGGGCTACGCAAGCGGTTCCCAAAGAGCTTTAGAACAAGGCATAGTTTTCCCTGCTGGCTCTTTGGGCGGGGGACCCATCTCCAGCCGTATGGCCATTTTTGTGCCTGGCGCGGTGCGTAGTGGGAAAGGGTGGTTTTGACGCTGAAGGCAGCAGGAAAGCCCGCAGCCCCCAGGTCTGTGGGGCTACGCAAGCGGTTCCCAAAGAGCTTTAGAACAAGGCATAGTTTTCCCTGCTGGCTCTTTGGGCGGGGGACCCATCTCCAGCCGTATGGCCATTTTTGTGCCTAGCGCGGCGCCAAGTGGGAAAGGGTGGTGTCGAGGCTGAAGGCAGCAGCAAAGCCTGCAGCCCCCAGGTGTGTGGGGCTACGCAAGCGGTTCCCAAAGAGCTTTAGAACAAGGCATAGTTTTCCCTGCTGGCTCTTTGGGCGGGGGACCCATCTCCAGCCGTATGGCCATTTTTGTGCCTGGCACGGCGCCAAGTGGGAAAGGGTGGTGTCGAGGCTGAAGGCAGCAGCAAAGCCCGCAGCCCCCAGGTCTGTAGGGCTACGCAAGCGGTTCCCAAAGAGCTTTAGAACAAGGCATAGTTTTCCCTGCTGTCTCTTTGGGCGGGGGACCCATCTCCAGCCGTATGGCCATTTTTGTGCCTGGCGCGGTGCCAAGTGGGAAAGGGTGGCTTTGAGGCTGAAGGCAGGAGCAAAGCCTGCAGCCCTAAGGTCTGTGTGGCTACGCAAGCGGTTCCCAAAGAGCTTCAGAACAAGGCATAGTTTTCCCTGCTGGCTCTTTGGGCATGGGACCCATCTCCAGCCATAGGCCATTTTTGTGCCTGGCGCGGTGCCAAGTGGGAAAGGGTGGTGTCGAGTCTGAAGGCAGCAGGAAAGCCTGCAGCCCCCAGGTCTGTGGGGCTACGCAAGCGGTTCCCAAAGAGCTTTAGAACAATGCATAGTTTTCCTTGCTGGGTCTTTGGGCATGGGACCCATCTCCAGCCATAGGCCATTTTTGTGCCTGGCGCGGTGCGTAGTGGGAAAGGGTGGCTTTGAGGCTGAAGGCAGCAGGAAAGCCTGCAGCCCCCAGGTCTGTGGGGCTACGCAAGCGGTTCCCAAAGAGCTTTAGAACAAGGCATAGTTTTCCCTGCTGGCTCTTTGGGCGGGGGACCCATCTCCAGCCATAGACCATTTTTGTGCCTAGCGCGGCGCCAAGTGGGAAAGGGTGGTGTCGAGGCTGAAGGCAGCAGGAGAGCCTGCAGCCCCCAGGTCTGTGGGGCTACGCAAGCGGTTCCCAAAGAGCTTTAGAACAAGGCATAGTTTTCCCTGCTGGCTCTTTGGGCGGGGGACCCATCTCCAGCCGTATGGCCATTTTTGTGCCTGGCCTGGCGCGAAGCGGGAAAGGGTGGCTTTGAGGCTGAAGGCAGCAGCAAAGCCCACAGCCCCCAGGTCTGTGGGGCTACGCAAGCGGTTCCCAAAGAGCTTTAGAACAAGGCATATTTTTCCCTGCTGGCTCTTTGGGCGGGGGACCCATCTCCAGCCGTATGGCCATTTTTGTGCCTGGCACGGCGCCAAGTGGGAAAGGGTGGTGTCGAGGCTGAAGGCAGCAGGAAAGCCCACAGCCCCCAGGTCTGTGGGGCTATGCAAGCGGTTCCCAAAGAGCTTTAGAACAAGGCATAGTTTTCCCTGATGGCTCTTTGGGCATGGGACCCATCTCCACCCATAGGCCATTTTTGTGCCTGGCGCCGCGCCAAGTGGGAAAGGGTGCTGTCGAGGCTGAAGGCAGCAGGAAAGCCTGCAGCCCCCAGGTCTGTGCGGCTACGCAAGCGGTTCCCAAAGAGCTTTAGAACAAGGCATAGTTTTCCCTGCTGTCTCTTTTGGCATGGGACCCATCTCCAGCCGTATGGCAATTTTTGTGCCTGGCCCGGCGCCAAGTGGGAAAGGGTGGTTTTGAGGCTGAAGGCAGCAGGAAAGCCTGCAGGCCCCACGTCTGTGGGGCTACGCAAGCGGTTCCCAAAGAGCTTTAGAACAAGGCATAGTTTTCCTTGCTGGGCCTTTGGGCATGGGACCCATTTCCAGCCGTATGGCCATTTTTGTGCCTGATGCGGCGCCAAGTGGGAAAGGGTGGCTTTGAGGTTGAAGGCAGCAGGAAAACCCGCAGCCCCCAGGTCTGTGGGGCTACGCAAGTGGTTCCCAAATAGCTTTAGAACAAGGCATAGTTTTCCCTGCTGGCTCTTCGGGCGGGGGACCCATCTCCAGCCGTATGGCCATTTTTGTGCCTGATGGGGCGCCAAGTGGGAAAGGGTGGCTTTGAGGCTGAAGGCAGCAGGAAAGCCCGCAGCCCCCAGGTCTGTGGGGCTATGCAAGCGGTTCCCAAAGAGCTTTAGAACAAGGCATAGTTTTCCCTGCTGTCTCTTTGGACGGGGGACCCATCTCCAGCCGTATGGCCATTTTTGTGCCTGGCGCGGCGCCAAGTGGGAAAGGGTTGTGTCGAGGCTGAAGGCAGCAGGAAAGCCCGCAGCCCCCAGATCTTTGGGGCTACGCAAGCGGTTCCCAAAGAGCTTTAGAACAAGGCATAGTTTTCCCTGCTGGCTCTTTGGGCGGGGGACCCATCTCCAGCCATAGGCCATTTTTGTGCCTGGCGCGGCGCCAAGTGGGAAAGGGTGGTGTCGAGGCTGAAGGCAGCAGGAAAGCCCGAAGCCCCCAGGTCTGTGGGGCTACGCAAGCGGTTCCCAAAGAGCTTTAGAACAAGGCATAGTTTTCCCTGCTGGCTCTCTGGGCGGGGGACCCATCTCCAGCCATAGACCATTTTTGTGCCTAGCGCGGCGCCAAGTGGGAAAGGGTGGCTTTGAGGCTGAAGGCAGCAGCAAAGCCTGCAGGCCCCACGTCTGTGGGGCCACGCAAGCGGTTCCCAAAGAGCTTTAGAACAAGGCATAGTTTTCCTTGCTGGGTCTTTGGGCATGGGACCGATCTCCAGCCATAGGCCATTTTTTTGCCTGATGGAGTGCCAAGTGGGAAAGGGTGGCTTTGAGGCTGAAGGCAGCAGGAAAGCCTGCAGCCCCCAGGTCTGTGGGGCTACGCAAGCGGTTCCCAAAGAGCTTTAGAACAAGGCATAGTTTTCCCTGCTGTCTCTTTGGGCGGGGGACCCATCTCCAGCCGTATGGCCATTTTTGTGCCTGGCACGGCGCCAAGTGGGAAAGGGTGGTGTCGAGGCTGAAGGCAGCAGCAAAGCCCGCAGCCCCCACGTCTGTGGGGCCAAGCAAGCGGTTCCCAAAGAGCTTTAGAACAAGGCATAGTTTTCCCTGCTGTCTCTTTGGGCGGGGGACCCATCTCCAGCCGTATGGCCATTTTTGTGCCTGGCGCGGTGCCAAGTGGGAAAGGGTGGCTTTGAGGCTGAAGGCAGGAGCAAAGCCTGCAGCCCTAAGGTCTGTGTGGCTAGGCAAGTGGTTCCCAAAGAGCTTCAGAACAAGGCATAGTTTTCCCTGCTGGCTCTTTGGGCATGGGACCCATCTCCAGCCATAGGCCATTTTTGTGCCTGGCGCGGTGCCAAGTGGGAAAGGGTGGTGTCGAGTCTGAAGGCAGCAGGAAAGCCTGCAGCCCCCAGGTCTGTGGGGCTACGCAAGCGGTTCCCAAAGAGCTTTAGAACAATGCATAGTTTTCCTTGCTGGGTCTTTGGGCATGGGACCCATCTCCAGCCATAGGCCATTTTTGTGCCTGGCGCGGTGCGTAGTGGGAAAGGGTGGCTTTGAGGCTGAAGGCAGCAGGAAAGCCTGCAGCCCCCAGGTCTGTGCGGCTACGCAAGCGGTTCCCAAAGAGCTTTAGAACAAGGCCTAGTTTTCCCTGCTGGCTCTTTGGGCGGGGGACCCATCTCCATCCATAGACCATTTTTGTGCCTAGCGCGGCGCCAAGTGGGAAAGGGTGGTGTCGAGGCTGAAGGCAGCAGGAGAGCCTGCAGCCCCCAGGTCTGTGCGGCTACGCAAGCGGTTCCCAAAGAGCTTTAGAACAAGGCATAGTTTTCCCTGCTGGCTCTTTGGGCGGGGGACCCATCTCCAGCCGTATGGCCATTTTTGAGCCTGGCGCGGCGCCAAGTGGGAAATGGTGGTTTTGAGGCTGAAGGCAGCAGGAAAGCCCGCAGCCCCCACGTCTGTGTGGCTACGCAAGCGGTTCCCAAAGAGCTTTAGAACAAGGCGTAGTTTTCACTGCTGGCTCTTTGGGCGTGGGACCCATCTCCAGCCGTATGGCCATTTTTGTGCCTGGCCTGGCGCGAAGCGGGAAAGGGTGGCTTTGAGGCTGAAGGCAGCAGCAAAGCCCACAGCCCCCAGGTCTGTGGGGCTACGCAAGCGGTTCCCAAAGAGCTTTAGAACAAGGCATAGTTTTCCCTGATGGCTCTTTGGGCATGGGACCCATCTCCACCCATAGGCCATTTTTGTGCCTGGCGCCGCGCCAAGTGGGAAAGGGTGCTGTCGAGGCTGAAGGCAGCAGGAAAGCCTGCAGCCCCCAGGTCTGTGCGGCTACGCAAGCGGTTCCCAAAGAGCTTTAGAACAAGGCATAGTTTTCCCTGCTGGCTCTTTTGGCATGGGACCCATCTCCAGCCGTATGGCAATTTTTGTGCCTGGCCCGGCGCCAAGTGGGAAAGGGTGGTTTTGAGGCTGAAGGCAGCAGGAAAGCCTGCAGGCCCCACGTCTGTGGGGCTACGCAAGCGGTTCCCAAAGAGCTTTAGAACAAGGCATAGTTTTCCTTGCTGGGCCTTTGGGCATGGGACCCATTTCCAGCCGTATGGCCATTTTTGTGCCTGATGCGGCGCCAAGTGGGAAAGGGTGGCTTTGAGGTTGAAGGCAGCAGGAAAACCCGCAGCCCCCAGGTCTGTGGGGCTACGCAAGTGGTTCCCAAATAGCTTTAGAACAAGGCATAGTTTTCCCTGCTGGCTCTTCGGGCGGGGGACCCATCTCCAGCCGTATGGCCATTTTTGTGCCTGATGGGGCGCCAAGTGGGAAAGGGTGGCTTTGAGGCTGAAGGCAGCAGGAAAGCCCGCAGCCCCCAGGTCTGTGGGGCTATGCAAGCGGTTCCCAAAGAGCTTTAGAACAAGGCATAGTTTTCCCTGCTGGCTCTTTGGACGGGGGACCCATCTCCAGCCGTATGGCCATTTTTGTGCCTGGCGCGGCGCCAAGTGGGAAAGGGTGGTGTCGAGGCTGAAGGCAGCAGGAAAGCCCGCAGCCCCCAGATCTTTGGGGCTACGCAAGCGGTTCCCAAAGAGCTTTAGAACAAGGCATAGTTTTCCCTGCTGGCTCTTTGGGCGGGGGACCCATCTCCAGCCGTATGGCCATTTTTGTGCCTGGCACGGCGCCAAGTGGGAAAGGGTGGTGTCGAGGCTGAAGGCAGCAGGAAAGCCCGCAGCCCCCATGTCTGTAGGGCTACGCAAGCGGTTCCCAAAGAGCTTTAGAACAAGGCATAGTTTTCCCTGCTGGCTCTCTGGGCGGGGGACCCATCTCCAGCCATAGACCATTTTTGTGCCTAGCGCGGCGCCAAGTGGGAAAGGGTGGCTTTGAGGCTGAAGGCAGCAGCAAAGCCTGCAGGCCCCACGTCTGTGGGGCCACGCAAGCGGTTCCCAAAGAGCTTTAGAACAAGGCATAGTTTTCCTTGCTGGGTCTTTGGGCATGGGACCGATCTCCAGCCATAGGCCATTTTTTTGCCTGATGGAGTGCCAAGTGGGAAAGGGTGGCTTTGAGGCTGAAGGCAGCAGGAAAGCCTGCAGCCCCCAGGTCTGTGGGGCTACGCAAGCGGTTCCCAAAGAGCTTTAGAACAAGGCATAGTTTTCCCTGCTGTCTCTTTGGGCGGGGGACCCATCTCCAGCCGTATGGCCATTTTTGTGCCTGGCACGGCGCCAAGTGGGAAAGGGTGGTGTCGAGGCTGAAGGCAGCAGCAAAGCCCGCAGCCCCCACGTCTGTGGGGCCAAGCAAGCGGTTCCCAAAGAGCTTTAGAACAAGGCATAGTTTTCCCTGCTGTCTCTTTGGGCGGGGGACCCATCTCCAGCCGTATGGCCATTTTTGTGCCTGGCGCGGTGCCAAGTGGGAAAGGGTGGCTTTGAGGCTGAAGGCAGGAGCAAAGCCTGCAGCCCTAAGGTCTGTGTGGCTAGGCAAGCGGTTCCCAAAGAGCTTCAGAACAAGGCATAGTTTTCCCTGCTGGCTCTTTGGGCATGGGACCCATCTCCAGCCATAGGCCATTTTTGTGCCTGGCGCGGTGCCAAGTGGGAAAGGGTGGTGTCGAGTCTGAAGGCAGCAGGAAAGCCTGCAGCCCCCAGGTCTGTGGGGCTACGCAAGCGGTTCCCAAAGAGCTTTAGAACAATGCATAGTTTTCCTTGCTGGGTCTTTGGGCATGGGACCCATCTCCAGCCATAGGCCATTTTTGTGCCTGGCGAGCCACCAAGTGGGAAAGGGTGGCTTTGAGGCTGAAGGCAGCAGGAAAGCCTGCAGCCCCCAGGTCTGTGCGGCTACGCAAGCGGTTCCCAAAGAGCTTTAGAACAAGGCCTAGTTTTCCCTGCTGGCTCTTTGGGCGGGGGACCCATCTCCATCCATAGACCATTTTTGTGCCTAGCGCGGCGCCAAGTGGGAAAGGGTGGTGTCGAGGCTGAAGGCAGGAGGAAAGCCTGCAGCCCCCAGGTCTGTGGGGCTACGCAAGCGGTTCCCAAAGAGCTTTAGAACAAGGCATAGTTTTCCCTGCTGGCTCTTTGGGCGGGGGACCCATCTCCAGCCGTATGGCCATTTTTGAGCCTGGCGCGGCGCCAAGTGGGAAAGGGTGGTTTTGAGGCTGAAGGCAGCAGGAAAGCCCGCAGCCCCCAGGTCTGTGTGGCTACGCAAGCGGTTCCCAAAGAGCTTTAGAACAAGGCGTAGTTTTCACTGCTGGCTCTTTGGGCGTGGGACCCATCTCCAGCCGTATGGCCATTTTTGTGCCTGGCCTTTCGCGAAGCGGGAAAGGGTGGCTTTGAGGCTGAAGGCAGCAGCAAAGCCCACAGCCCCCAGGTCTGTGGGGCTACGCAAGCGGTTCCCAAAGAGCTTTAGAACAAGGCATAGTTTTCCCTGCTGGCTCTTTGGGCGGGGGACCCATCTCCAGCCGTATGGCCATTTTTGTGCCTGGCACGGCGCCAAGTGGGAAAGGGTGGTGTCGAGGCTGAAGGCAGCAGGAAAGCCCACAGCCCCCAGGTCTGTGGGGCTATGCAAGCGGTTCCCAAAGAGCTTTAGAACAAGGCATAGTTTTCCCTGATGGCTCTTTGGGCGGGGGACCCATCTCCACCCATAGGCCATTTTTGTGCCTGGCGCCGCGCCAAGTGGGAAAGGGTGCTGTCGAGGCTGAAGGCAGCAGGAAAGCCTGCAGCCCCCAGGTCTGTGCGGCTACGCAAGCGGTTCCCAAAGAGCTTTAGAACAAGGCATAGTTTTCCCTGCTGGCTCTTTGGGCGGGGGACCCATCTCCAGCCGTATGGCAATTTTTGTGCCTGGCCCGGCGCCAAGTGGGAAAGGGTGGTTTTGAGGCTGAAGGCAGCAGGAAAGCCTGCAGGCCCCACGTCTGTGGGGCTACGCAAGCGGTTCCCAAAGAGCTTTAGAACAAGGCATAGTTTTCCTTGCTGGGCCTTTGGGCATGGGACCCATTTCCAGCCGTATGGCCATTTTTGTGCCTGATGCGGCGCCAAGTGGGAAAGGGTGGCTTTGAGGTTGAAGGCAGCAGGAAAACCCGCAGCCCCCAGGTCTGTGGGGCTACGCAAGTGGTTCCCAAATAGCTTTAGAACAAGGCATAGTTTTCCCTGCTGGCTCTTCGGGCGGGGGACCCATCTCCAGCCGTATGGCCATTTTTGTGCCTGATGGGGCGCCAAGTGGGAAAGGGTGGCTTTGAGGCTGAAGGCAGCAGGAAAGGCCGCAGCCCCCAGGTCTGTGCGGCTACGCAAGCGGTTCCCAAAGAGCTTTAGAACAAGGCATAATTTTCCTTGCTGGCTCTCTGGGCATGGGACCCATCTCCAGCCGTATGGCCATTTTTGTGCCTAGCGCGACGCCAAGTGGGAAAGGGTGGCTTTGAGGCTGAAGGCAGCAGCAAAGCCTGCAGCCCCCAGGTCTGTGGGGCTACGCAAGCGGTTCCCAAAGAGCTTTAGAACAAGGCATAGTTTTCCCTGCTGGGTCTTTGGGCATGGGACCCATCTCCAGCCATAGGCCATTTTTGTGCCTGGCGCGACGCCAAGTGGGAAAGGGTGGCTTTGAGGCTGAAGGCAGCAGGAAAGCCCGCAGCGCCAGGTCTGTGGGGCTACGCAAGCGGTTCCCAAAGAGCTTTAGAACAAGGCATAATTTTCCTTGCTGGCTCTCTGGGCGGGGGACCCATCTCCAGCCGTATGGCCATTTTTGTGCCTGGCGCGGCGCCAAGTGGGAAAGGGTGGTGTCGAGGCTGAAGGCAGCAGGAAAGCCCGCAGCCCCCAGGTCTGTGGGGCTACGCAAGCGGTTCCCAAAGAGCTTTAGAACAAGGCATAGTTTTCCCTGCTGGCTCTTTGGGCGGGGGACCCATCTCCAGCCGTATGGCCATTTTTGTGCCTGGCGCGGCGCCAAGTGGGAAAGGGTGGTTTTGAGGCTGAAGGCAGCAGGAAAGCCCGCAGCCCCCAGGTCTGTGGGGCTACGCAAGCGGTTCCCAAAGAGCTTTAGAACAAGGCATAGTTTTCCCTGCTGGCTCTTTGGGCGGGGCACCCATCTCCAGCCGTATGGCCATTTTTGTGCCTGGCCCGGCGCCAAGCGGGAAAGGGTGGCTTTGAGGCTGAAGGCAGCAGCAAAGCCCACACCCCCAGGTCTGTGGGGCTACGCAAGCGGTTCCCAAAGAGCTTTAGAAAAAGGCATAGTTTTCCCTGCTGGCTCTTTGGGCGGGGGACCCATCTCCAGCCGTATGGCCATTTTTGTGCTTGGCGCGGCGCCAAGTGGGAAAGGGTGGTGTCGAGGCTGAAGGCAGCAGGAAAGCCTGCAGCCCCCAGGTCTGTGGGTCCAAGCAAGCGGTTCCCAAAGAGCTTTAGAACAAGGCATAGTTTTCCCTGCTGGCTCTTTGGGCATGGGACCCATCTCCAGGCATAGGCCATTTTTGTGCCTGATAGGGCGCCAAGTGGGAAAGGGTGGCTTTGAGGCTGAAGGCAGCAGGAAAGCCTGCAGCCCCCAGGTCTGTGGGGCTACGCAAGCGGTTCCCAAAGAGCTTTAGAACAAGGCATAGTTTTCCCTGCTGGCTCTTTGGACGGGGGACCCATTTCCAGCCGTATGGCCATTTTTGTGCCTGGCGCGGTGCGTAGTGGTAAAGGGTGGTTTTGACGCTGAAGGCAGCAGGAAAGCCCGCAGCCCCCAGGTCTGTGGGGCTAGGCAAGCGGTTCCCAAAGAGCTTTAGAACAAGGCATAGTTTTCCCTGCTGGCTCTTTGGGCGGGGGACCCATCTCCAGCCGTATGGCCATTTTTGTGCCTGGCGCGGCGCCAAGTGGGAAAGGGTGGTTTTGAGGCTGAAGGCAGCAGCAAAGCCTGCAGCCCCCAGGTCTGTGGGGCCAAGCAAGCGGTTCCCAAAGAGCTTTAGAACAAGGCATAGTTTTCCCTGCTGGCTCTTTGGGCATGGGACCCATCTCCAGCCATAGGCCATTTTTGTGCCTGGCACGGCGCCAAGTGGGAAAGGGTGCTGTCGAGGCTGAAGGCAGCAGCAAAGCCTGCAGCCCCCAGGTCTGTGGGGCTATGCAAGCGGTTCCCAAAGAGCTTTAGAACAAGGCATAGTTTTCCCTGCTGGCTCTTTGGGCGGGGGACCCATCTCCAGTCGTATGGCTATTTTTATGCCTGGCGCGGTGCGTAGTGGGAAAGGGTGGTTTTGAGGCTGAAGGCAGCAGCAAAGCCCGCAGCCCCCAGGTCTGTGGGGCTACGCAAGCGGTTCCCAAAGAGCTTTAGAACAAGGCATAGTTTTCCCTGCTGGCTCTTTGGGCGGGGGACCCATCTCCAGCCGTATGGCCATTTTTGTGCCTGGCACGGCGCCAAGTGGGAAAGGGTGGTGTCGAGGCTGAAGGCAGCAGGAAAGCCCGCAGCCCCCATGTCTGTAGGGCTACGCAAGCGGTTCCCAGAGACCTTTAGAACAAGGCATAGTTTCCCCTGCTGGCTCTCTGGGCGGGGGACCCATCTCCAGCCATAGACCATTTTTGTACCTAGCGCGGCGCCAAGTGGGAAAGGGTGGCTTTGAGGCTGAAGGCAGCAGCAAAGCCTGCAGGCCCCACGTCTGTGGGGCCACGCAAGCGGTTCCCAAAGAGCTTTAGAACAAGGCATAATTTTCCTTGCTGGGTCTTTGGGCATGGGACCGATCTCCAGCCATAGGCCATTTTTTTACCTGATGGAGTGCCAAGTGGGAAAGGGTGGCTTTGAGGCTGAAGGCAGCAGGAAAGCCTGCAGCCCCCAGGTCTGTGGGGCTACGCAAGCGGTTCCCAAAGAGCTTTAGAACAAGGCATAGTTTTCCTTGCTGGCTCTTTGGGCATGGGCCCCATCTCCAGCCATAGGCCATTTTTGTGCCTGGCGCGGCGCCAAGTGGGAAAGGGTGGCTTTGAGGCTGAAGGCAGCAGGAAAGCCCGCAGCCCCCAGGTCTGTGCGGCTACGCAAGCGGTTCCCAAAGAGCTTTAGAACAAGGCAAAATTTTCCTTGCTGGCTCTCTGGGCATGGGACCCATCTCCAGCCGTATGGCCATTTTTGTGCCTAGCGCGACGCCAAGTGGGAAAGGGTGGCTTTGAGGCTGAAGGCAGCAGCAAAGCCTGCAGCCCCCAGGTCTGTGGGGCTACGCAAGCGGTTCCCAAAGAGCTTTAGAACAAGGCATAGTTTTCCCTGCTGGGTCTTTGGGCATGGGACCCATCTCCAGCCATAGGCCATTTTTGTGCCTGGCGCGACACCAAGTGGGAAAGGGTGGCTTTGAGGCTGAAGGCAGCAGGAAAGCCCGCAGCGCCAGGTCTGTGGGGCTACGCAAGCGGTTCCCAAAGAGCTTTAGAACAAGGCATAATTTTCCTTGCTGGCTCTCTGGGCGGGGGACCCATCTCCAGCCGTATGGCCATTTTTGTGCCTGGCGCGGCGCCAAGTGGGAAAGGGTGGTGTCGAGGCTGAAGGCAGCAGGAAAGCCCGCAGCCCCCAGGTCTGTGGGGCTACGCAAGCGGTTCCCAAAGAGCTTTAGAACAAGGCATAGTTTTCCCTGCTGGCTCTTTGGGCGGGGGACCCATCTCCAGCCGTATGGCCATTTTTGTGCCTGGCGCGGTGCGTAGTGGGAAAGGGTGGTTTTGAGGCTGAAGGCAGCAGGAAAACCTGCAGCCCCCAGGTCTGTGGGGCCAAGCAAGCGGTTCCCAAAGAGCTTTAGAAGAAGGCATAGTTTTCCCTGCTGGCTCTTTGGACAGGGGACCCATTTCCAGCCGTATGGCCATTTTTGTGCCTGGCGCGGTGCGTAGTGGTAAAGGGTGGTTTTGACGCTGAAGGCAGCAGCAAAGCCCGCAGCCCCCAGGTCTGTGGGGCTACGCAAGCGGTTCCCAAAGAGCTTTAGAACAAGGCATAGTTTTCCCTGCTGGCTCTTTGGGCGGGGGACCCATCTCCAGCCGTATGGCCATTTTTGTGCCTGGCGCGGCGCCAAGTGGGAAAGGGTGGTTTTGAGGCTGAAGGCAGCAGCAAAGCCTGCAGCCCCCAGGTCTGTGGGGCCAAGCAAGCGGTTCCCAAAGAGCTTCAGAACAAGGCATAGTTTTCCCTGCTGGCTCTTTGGGCATGGGACCCATCTCCAGCCATAGGCCATTTTTGTGCCTGGCGCGGCGCCAAGTGGGAAAGGGTGGCTTTGAGGCTGAAGGCAGCAGCAAAGCCTGCAGGCCCCACGTCTGTGGGGCCACGCAAGCGGTTCCCAAAGAGCTTTAGAACAAGGCATAGTTTTCCTTGCTGGGTCTTTGGGCATGGGACCGATCTCCAGCCATAGGCCATTTTTTTGCCTGATGGAGTGCCAAGTGTGAAAGGGTGGCTTTGAGGCTGAAGGCAGCAGGAAAGCCTGCAGCCCCCAGGTCTGTGGGGCTACGCAAGCGGTTCCCAAAGAGCTTTAGAACAAGGCATAGTTTTCCTTGCTGGCTCTTTGGGCATGGGACCCATCTCCAGCCATAGGCCATTTTTGTGCCTGATGCGGCGCCAAGTGGGAAAGGGTGGCTTTGAGGCTGAAGGCAGCAGGAAAGCCCGCAGCCCCCAGGTCTGTGCGGCTACGCAAGCGGTTCCCAAAGAGCTTTAGAACAAGGCATAATTTTCCTTGCTGGCTCTCTGGGCGGGGGACCCATCTCCAGCCGTATGGCCATTTTTGTGCCTAGCGCGACGCCAAGTGGGAAAGGGTGGCTTTGAGGCTGAAGGCAGCAGCAAAGCCCGCAGCCCCCAGGTCTGTGGGGCTACGCAAGCGGTTCCCAAAGAGCTTTAGAACAAGGCATAGTTTTCCCTGCTGGGTCTTTGGGCATGGGACCCATCTCCAGCCGTATGGCCATTTTTGTGCCTGGCGCGGCGCCAAGTGGGAAAGGGTGGTTTTGAGGCTGAAGGCAGCAGGAAAGCCCGCAGCCCCCAGGTCTTTGGGGCTACGCAAGCGGTTCCCAAAGAGCTTTAGAACAAGGCATAGTTTTCCCTGCTGGCTCTTTGGGCGGGGGACCCATCTCCAGCCGTATGGCCATTTTTGTGCCTGGCACGGCGCCAAGTGGGAAAGGGTGGTGTCGAGGCTGAAGGCAGCAGGAAAGCCCGCAGCCCCCATGTCTGTAGGGCTACGCAAGCGGTTCCCAAAGAGCTTTAGAACAAGGCATAGTTTTCCCTGCTGGCTCTCTGGGCGGGGGACCCATCTCCAGCCATAGACCATTTTTGTGCCTAGCGCGGCGCCAAGTGGGAAAGGGTGGTGTCGAGGCTGAAGGCAGCAGGAGAGCCTGCAGCCCCCAGGTCTGTGGGGCTACGCAAGCGGTTCCCAAAGAGCTTTAGAACAAGGCATAGTTTTCCCTGCTGGCTCTTTGGGCGTGGGACCCATCTCCAGCCGTATGGCCATTTTTGTGCCTGGCCTGGCGCGAAGCGGGAAAGGGTGGCTTTGAGGCTGAAGGCAGCAGCAAAGCCCACAGCCCCCAGGTCTGTGGGGCTACGCAAGCGGTTCCCAAAGAGCTTTAGAACAAGGCATAGTTTTCCCTGCTGGCTCTTTGGGCGGGGGACCCATCTCCAGCCGTATGGCCATTTTTGTGCCTGGCACGGCGCCAAGTGGGAAAGGGTGGTGTCGAGGCTGAAGGCAGCAGGAAAGCCCACAGCCCCCAGGTCTGTGGGGCTATGCAAGCGGTTCCCAAAGAGCTTTAGAACAAGGCATAGTTTTCCCTGATGGCTCTTTGGGCATGGGACCCATCTCCACCCATAGGCCATTTTTGTGCCTGGCGCCGCGCCAAGTGGGAAAGGGTGCTGTCGAGGCTGAAGGCAGGAGCAAAGCCTGCAGCCCCCAGGTCTGTGCGGCTACGCAAGCGGTTCCCAAAGAGCTTTAGAACAAGGCATAGTTTTCCCTGCTGGCTCTTTTGGCATGGGACCCATCTCCAGCCGTATGGCAATTTTTGTGCCTGGCCCGGCGCCAAGTGGGAAAGGGTGGTTTTGAGGCTGAAGGCAGCAGGAAAGCCTGCAGGCCCCACGTCTGTGGGGCTACGCAAGCGGTTCCCAAAGAGCTTTAGAACAAGGCATAGTTTTCCTTGCTGGGCCTTTGGGCATGGGACCCATTTCCAGCCGTATGGCCATTTTTGTGCCTGATGCGGCGCCAAGTGGGAAAGGGTGGCTTTGAGGTTGAAGGCAGCAGGAAAGCCTGCAGCCCCCAGGTCTGTGGGGCTACGCAAGTGGTTCCCAAATAGGTTTAGAACAAGGCATAGTTTTCCCTGCTGGCTCTTCGGGCGGGGGACCCATCTCCAGCCGTATGGCCATTTTTGTGCCTGATGGGGCGCCAAGTGGGAAAGGGTGGCTTTGAGGCTGAAGGCAGCAGGAAAGCCCGCAGCCCCCAGGTCTGTGGGGCTATGCAAGCGGTTCCCAAAGAGCTTTAGAACAAGGCATAGTTTTCCCTGCTGGCTCTTTGGACGGGGGACCCATCTCCAGCCGTATGGCCATTTTTGTGCCTGGCGCGGCGCCAAGTGGGAAAGGGTGGTGTCGAGGCTGAAGGCAGCAGGAAAGCCCGCAGCCCCCAGATCTTTGGGGCTACGCAAGCGGTTCCCAAAGAGCTTTAGAACAAGGCATAGTTTTCCCTGCTGGCTCTTTGGGCGGGGGACCCATCTCCAGCCGTATGGCCATTTTTGTGCCTGGCACGGCGCCAAGTGGGAAAGGGTGGTGTCGAGGCTGAAGGCAGCAGCAAAGCCTGCAGCCCCCAGGTCTGTGGGGCTATGCAAGCGGTTCCCAAAGAGCTTTAGAACAAGGCATAGTTTTCCCTGCTGGCTCTTTGGGCGGGGGACCCATCTCCAGCCGTATGGCCATTTTTGTGCCTGGCACGGCGCCAAGTGGGAAAGGGTGGTGTCGAGGCTGAAGGCAGCAGGAAAGCCCGCAGCCCCCATGTCTGTAGGGCTACGCAAGCGGTTCCCAGAGACCTTTAGAACAAGGCATAGTTTCCCCTGCTGGCTCTCTGGGCGGGGGACCCATCTCCAGCCATAGACCATTTTTGTACCTAGCGCGGCGCCAAGTGGGAAAGGGTGGCTTTGAGGCTGAAGGCAGCAGCAAAGCCTGCAGGCCCCACGTCTGTGGGGCCACGCAAGCGGTTCCCAAAGAGCTTTAGAACAAGGCATAATTTTCCTTGCTGGGTCTTTGGGCATGGGACCGATCTCCAGCCATAGGCCATTTTTTTACCTGATGGAGTGCCAAGTGGGAAAGGGTGGCTTTGAGGCTGAAGGCAGCAGGAAAGCCTGCAGCCCCCAGGTCTGTGGGGCTACGCAAGCGGTTCCCAAAGAGCTTTAGAACAAGGCATAGTTTTCCTTGCTGGCTCTTTGGGCATGGGCCCCATCTCCAGCCATAGGCCATTTTTGTGCCTGGCGCGGCGCCAAGTGGGAAAGGGTGGCTTTGAGGCTGAAGGCAGCAGGAAAGCCCGCAGCCCCCAGGTCTGTGCGGCTACGCAAGCGGTTCCCAAAGAGCTTTAGAACAAGGCAAAATTTTCCTTGCTGGCTCTCTGGGCATGGGACCCATCTCCAGCCGTATGGCCATTTTTGTGCCTAGCGCGACGCCAAGTGGGAAAGGGTGGCTTTGAGGCTGAAGGCAGCAGCAAAGCCTGCAGCCCCCAGGTCTGTGGGGCTACGCAAGCGGTTCCCAAAGAGCTTTAGAACAAGGCATAGTTTTCCCTGCTGGGTCTTTGGGCATGGGACCCATCTCCAGCCATAGGCCATTTTTGTGCCTGGCGCGACACCAAGTGGGAAAGGGTGGCTTTGAGGCTGAAGGCAGCAGGAAAGCCCGCAGCGCCAGGTCTGTGGGGCTACGCAAGCGGTTCCCAAAGAGCTTTAGAACAAGGCATAATTTTCCTTGCTGGCTCTCTGGGCGGGGGACCCATCTCCAGCCGTATGGCCATTTTTGTGCCTGGCGCGGCGCCAAGTGGGAAAGGGTGGTGTCGAGGCTGAAGGCAGCAGGAAAGCCCGCAGCCCCCAGGTCTGTGGGGCTACGCAAGCGGTTCCCAAAGAGCTTTAGAACAAGGCATAGTTTTCCCTGCTGGCTCTTTGGGCGGGGGACCCATCTCCAGCCGTATGGCCATTTTTTTGCCTGGCGCGGTGCGTAGTGGGAAAGGGTGGTTTTGAGGCTGAAGGCAGCAGGAAAACCTGCAGCCCCCAGGTCTGTGGGGCCAAGCAAGCGGTTCCCAAAGAGCTTTAGAAGAAGGCATAGTTTTCCCTGCTGGCTCTTTGGACAGGGGACCCATTTCCAGCCGTATGGCCATTTTTGTGCCTGGCGCGGTGCGTAGTGGTAAAGGGTGGTTTTGACGCTGAAGGCAGCAGCAAAGCCCGCAGCCCCCAGGTCTGTGGGGCTACGCAAGCGGTTCCCAAAGAGCTTTAGAACAAGGCATAGTTTTCCCTGCTGGCTCTTTGGGCGGGGGACCCATCTCCAGCCGTATGGCCATTTTTGTGCCTGGCGCGGCGCCAAGTGGGAAAGGGTGGTTTTGAGGCTGAAGGCAGCAGCAAAGCCTGCAGCCCCCAGGTCTGTGGGGCCAAGCAAGCGGTTCCCAAAGAGCTTTAGAACAAGGCATAGTTTTCCCTGCTGGCTCTTTGGGCATGGGACCCATCTCCAGCCATAGGCCATTTTTGTGCCTGGCGCGGCGCCAAGTGGGAAAGGGTGGCTTTGAGGCTGAAGGCAGCAGCAAAGCCTGCAGGCCCCACGTCTGTGGGGCCACGCAAGCGGTTCCCAAAGAGCTTTAGAACAAGGCATAGTTTTCCTTGCTGGGTCTTTGGGCATGGGACCGATCTCCAGCCATAGGCCATTTTTTTGCCTGATGGAGTGCCAAGTGTGAAAGGGTGGCTTTGAGGCTGAAGGCAGCAGGAAAGCCTGCAGCCCCCAGGTCTGTGGGGCTACGCAAGCGGTTCCCAAAGAGCTTTAGAACAAGGCATAGTTTTCCTTGCTGGCTCTTTGGGCATGGGACCCATCTCCAGCCATAGGCCATTTTTGTGCCTGATGCGGCGCCAAGTGGGAAAGGGTGGCTTTGAGGCTTGAAGGCAGCAGGAAAGCCCGCAGCCCCCAGGTCTGTGCGGCTACGCAAGCGGTTCCCAAAGAGCTTTAGAACAAGGCATAATTTTCCTTGCTGGCTCTCTGGGCGGGGGACCCATCTCCAGCCGTATGGCCATTTTTGTGCCTAGCGCGACGCCAAGTGGGAAAGGGTGGCTTTGAGGCTGAAGGCAGCAGCAAAGCCCGCAGCCCCCAGGTCTGTGGGGCTACGCAAGCGGTTCCCAAAGAGCTTTAGAACAAGGCATAGTTTTCCCTGCTGGGTCTTTGGGCATGGGACCCATCTCCAGCCGTATGGCCATTTTTGTGCCTGGCGCGGCGCCAAGTGGGAAAGGGTGGTTTTGAGGCTGAAGGCAGCAGGAAAGCCCGCAGCCCCCAGGTCTTTGGGGCTACGCAAGCGGTTCCCAAAGAGCTTTAGAACAAGGCATAGTTTTCCCTGCTGGCTCTTTGGGCGGGGGACCCATCTCCAGCCGTATGGCCATTTTTGTGCCTGGCACGGCGCCAAGTGGGAAAGGGTGGTGTCGAGGCTGAAGGCAGCAGGAAAGCCCGCAGCCCCCATGTCTGTAGGGCTACGCAAGCGGTTCCCAAAGAGCTTTAGAACAAGGCATAGTTTTCCCTGCTGGCTCTCTGGGCGGGGGACCCATCTCCAGCCATAGACCATTTTTGTGCCTAGCGCGGCGCCAAGTGGGAAAGGGTGGTGTCGAGGCTGAAGGCAGCAGGAGAGCCTGCAGCCCCCAGGTCTGTGGGGCTACGCAAGCGGTTCCCAAAGAGCTTTAGAACAAGGCATAGTTTTCCCTGCTGGCTCTTTGGGCGGGGGACCCATCTCCAGCCGTATGGCCATTTTTGAGCCTGGCGCGGCGCCAAGTGGGAAATGGTGGTTTTGAGGCTGAAGGCAGCAGGAAAGCCCGCAGCCCCCACGTCTGTGTGGCTACGCAAGCGGTTCCCAAAGAGCTTTAGAACAAGGCGTAGTTTTCACTGCTGGCTCTTTGGGCGTGGGACCCATCTCCAGCCGTATGGCCATTTTTGTGCCTGGCCTGGCGCGAAGCGGGAAAGGGTGGCTTTGAGGCTGAAGGCAGCAGCAAAGCCCACAGCCCCCAGGTCTGTGGGGCTACGCAAGCGGTTCCCAAAGAGCTTTAGAACAAGGCATAGTTTTCCCTGCTGGCTCTTTGGGCGGGGGACCCATCTCCAGCCGTATGGCCATTTTTGTGCCTGGCACGGCGCCAAGTGGGAAAGGGTGGTGTCGAGGCTGAAGGCAGCAGGAAAGCCCACAGCCCCCAGGTCTGTGGGGCTATGCAAGCGGTTCCCAAAGAGCTTTAGAACAAGGCATAGTTTTCCCTGATGGCTCTTTGGGCATGGGACCCATCTCCACCCATAGGCCATTTTTGTGCCTGGCGCCGCGCCAAGTGGGAAAGGGTGCTGTCGAGGCTGAAGGCAGCAGGAAAGCCTGCAGCCCCCAGGTCTGTGCGGCTACGCAAGCGGTTCCCAAAGAGCTTTAGAACAAGGCATAGTTTTCCCTGCTGGCTCTTTTGGCATGGGACCCATCTCCAGCCGTATGGCAATTTTTGTGCCTGGCCCGGCGCCAAGTGGGAAAGGGTGGTTTTGAGGCTGAAGGCAGCAGGAAAGCCTGCAGGCCCCACGTCTGTGGGGCTACGCAAGCGGTTCCCAAAGAGCTTTAGAACAAGGCATAGTTTTCCTTGCTGGGCCTTTGGGCATGGGACCCATTTCCAGCCGTATGGCCATTTTTGTGCCTGATGCGGCGCCAAGTGGGAAAGGGTGGCTTTGAGGTTGAAGGCAGCAGGAAAGCCTGCAGCCCCCAGGTCTGTGGGGCTACGCAAGTGGTTCCCAAATAGGTTTAGAACAAGGCATAGTTTTCCCTGCTGGCTCTTCGGGCGGGGGACCCATCTCCAGCCGTATGGCCATTTTTGTGCCTGATGGGGCGCCAAGTGGGAAAGGGTGGCTTTGAGGCTGAAGGCAGCAGGAAAGCCCGCAGCCCCCAGGTCTGTGGGGCTATGCAAGCGGTTCCCAAAGAGCTTTAGAACAAGGCATAGTTTTCCCTGCTGGCTCTTTGGACGGGGGACCCATCTCCAGCCGTATGGCCATTTTTGTGCCTGGCGCGGCGCCAAGTGGGAAAGGGTGGTGTCGAGGCTGAAGGCAGCAGGAAAGCCCGCAGCCCCCATGTCTGTAGGGCTACGCAAGCGGTTCCCAAAGAGCTTTAGAACAAGGCATAGTTTTCCCTGCTGGCTCTCTGGGCGGGGGACCCATCTCCAGCCATAGACCATTTTTGTGCCTAGCGCGGCGCCAAGTGGGAAAGGGTGGCTTTGAGGCTGAAGGCAGCAGCAAAGCCTGCAGGCCCCACGTCTGTGGGGCCACGCAAGCGGTTCCCAAAGAGCTTTAGAACAAGGCATAGTTTTCCTTGCTGGGTCTTTGGGCATGGGACCGATCTCCAGCCATAGGCCATTTTTTTGCCTGATGGAGTGCCAAGTGGGAAAGGGTGGCTTTGAGGCTGAAGGCAGCAGGAAAGCCTGCAGCCCCCAGGTCTGTGGGGCTACGCAAGCGGTTCCCAAAGAGCTTTAGAACAAGGCATAGTTTTCCCTGCTGTCTCTTTGGGCGGGGGACCCATCTCCAGCCGTATGGCCATTTTTGTGCCTGGCACGGCGCCAAGTGGGAAAGGGTGGTGTCGAGGCTGAAGTCAGCAGCAAAGCCCGCAGCCCCCACGTCTGTGGGGCCAAGCAAGCGGTTCCCAAAGAGCTTTAGAACAAGGCATAGTTTTCCCTGCTGTCTCTTTGGGCGGGGGACCCATCTCCAGCCTTATGGCCATTTTTGTGCCTGGCGCGGTGCCAAGTGGGAAAGGGTGGCTTTGAGGCTGAAGGCAGGAGCAAAGCCTGCAGCCCTAAGGTCTGTGTGGCTAGGCAAGCGGTTCCCAAAGAGCTTCAGAACAAGGCATAGTTTTCCCTGCTGGCTCTTTGGGCATGGGACCCATCTCCAGCCATAGGCCATTTTTGTGCCTGGCGCGGTGCCAAGTGGGAAAGGGTGGCTTTGAGGCTGAAGGCAGCAGGAAAGCCTGCAGCCCCCAGGTCTGTGCGGCTACGCAAGCGGTTCCCAAAGAGCTTTAGAACAAGGCATAGTTTTCCCTGCTGGCTCTTTGGGCGGGGGACCCATCTCCATCCATAGACCATTTTTGTGCCTAGCGCGGCGCCAAGTGGGAAAGGGTGGTGTCGAGGCTGAAGGCAGCAGGAGAGCCTGCAGCCCCCAGGTCTGTGCGGCTACGCAAGCGGTTCCCAAAGAGCTTTAGAACAAGGCATAGTTTTCCCTGCTGTCTCTTTGGGCGGGGGACCCATCTCCAGCCGTATGGCCATTTTTGTGCCTGGCGCGGTGCCAAGTGGGAAAGGGTGGCTTTGAGGCTGAAGGCAGCAGGAAAGCCTGCAGCCCCCAGGTCTGTGGGGCTACGCAAGCGGTTCCCAAAGAGCTTTAGAACAATGCATAGTTTTCCTTGCTGGGTCTTTGGGCATGGGACCCATCTCCAGCCATAGGCCATTTTTGTGCCTGGCGCGGTGCGTAGTGGGAAAGGGTGGCTTTGAGGCTGAAGGCAGCAGGAAAGCCTGCAGCCCCCAGGTCTGTGCGGCTACGCAAGCGGTTCCCAAAGAGCTTTAGAACAAGGCCTAGTTTTCCCTGCTGGCTCTTTGGGCGGGGGACCCATCTCCATCCATAGACCATTTTTGTGCCTAGCGCGGCGCCAAGTGGGAAAGGGTGGTGTCGAGGCTGAAGGCAGCAGGAGAGCCTGCAGCCCCCAGGTCTGTGGGGCTACGCAAGCGGTTCCCAAAGAGCTTTAGAACAAGGCATAGTTTTCCCTGCTGGCTCTTTGGGCGGGGGACCCATCTCCAGCCGTATGGCCATTTTTGAGCCTGGCGCGGCGCCAAGTGGGAAAGGGTGGTTTTGAGGCTGAAGGCAGCAGGAAAGCCCGCAGCCCCCAGGTCTGTGTGGCTACGCAAGCGGTTCCCAAAGAGCTTTAGAACAAGGCATAGTTTTCCCTGCTGGCTCTTTGGGCGGGGGACCCATCTCCAGCCGTATGGCCATTTTTGTGCCTGGCACGGCGCCAAGTGGGAAAGGGTGGTGTCGAGGCTGAAGGCAGCAGGAAAGCCCACAGCCCCCAGGTCTGTGGGGCTATGCAAGCGGTTCCCAAAGAGCTTTAGAACAAGGCATAGTTTTCCCTGATGGCTCTTTGGGCATGGGACCCATCTCCACCCATAGGCCATTTTTGTGCCTGGCGCCGCGCCAAGTGGGAAAGGGTGCTGTCGAGGCTGAAGGCAGCAGGAAAGCCTGCAGCCCCCAGGTCTGTGCGGCTACGCAAGCGGTTCCCAAAGAGCTTTAGAACAAGGCATAGTTTTCCCTGCTGGCTCTTTTGGCATGGGACCCATCTCCAGCCGTATGGCAATTTTTGTGCCTGGCCCGGCGCCAAGTGGGAAAGGGTGGTTTTGAGGCTGAAGGCAGCAGGAAAGCCTGCAGGCCCCACGTCTGTGGGGCTACGCAAGCGGTTCCCAAAGAGCTTTAGAACAAGGCATAGTTTTCCTTGCTGGGCCTTTGGGCATGGGACCCATTTCCAGCCGTATGGCCATTTTTGTGCCTGATGCGGCGCCAAGTGGGAAAGGGTGGCTTTGAGGTTGAAGGCAGCAGGAAAACCCGCAGCCCCCAGGTCTGTGGGGCTACGCAAGTGGTTCCCAAAGAGCTTTAGAACAAGGCATAGTTTTCCCTGCTGGCTCTTTGGACGGGGGACCCATCTCCAGCCGTATGGCCATTTTTGTGCCTGGCGCGGCGCCAAGTGGGAAAGGGTGGTGTCGAGGCTGAAGGCAGCAGGAAAGCCCGCAGCCCCCAGATCTTTGGGGCTACGCAAGCGGTTCCCAAAGAGCTTTAGAACAAGGCATAGTTTTCCCTGCTGGCTCTTTGGGCGGGGGACCCATCTCCAGCCGTATGGCCATTTTTGTGCCTGGCACGGCGCCAAGTGGGAAAGGGTGGTGTCGAGGCTGAAGGCAGCAGGAAAGCCCGCAGCCCCCATGTCTGTAGGGCTACGCAAGCGGTTCCCAAAGAGCTTTAGAACAAGGCATAGTTTTCCTTGCTGGCTCTCTGGGCGGGGGACCCATCTCCAGCCATAGACCATTTTTGTGCCTAGCGCGGCGCCAAGTGGGAAAGGGTGGCTTTGAGGCTGAAGGCAGCAGCAAAGCCTGCAGGCCCCACGTCTGTGGGGCCACGCAAGCGGTTCCCAAAGAGCTTTAGAACAAGGCATAGTTTTCCTTGCTGGGTCTTTGGGCATGGGACCGATCTCCAGCCATAGGCCATTTTTTTGCCTGATGGAGTGCCAAGTGGGAAAGGGTGGCTTTGAGGCTGAAGGCAGCAGGAAAGCCTGCAGCCCCCAGGTCTGTGGGGCTACGCAAGCGGTTCCCAAAGAGCTTTAGAACAAGGCATAGTTTTCCCTGCTGTCTCTTTGGGCGGGGGACCCATATCCAGCCGTATGGCCATTTTTGTGCCTGGCACGGCGCCAAGTGGGAAAGGGTGGTGTCGAGGCTGAAGTCAGCAGCAAAGCCCGCAGCCCCCACGTCTGTGGGGCCAAGCAAGCGGTTCCCAAAGAGCTTTAGAACAAGGCATAGTTTTCCCTGCTGGCTCTTTGGGCGGGGGACCCATCTCCAGCCGTATGGCCATTTTTGTGCCTGGCGCGGTGCCAAGTGGGAAAGGGTGGCTTTGAGGCTGAAGGCAGGAGCAAAGCCTGCAGCCCTAAGGTCTGTGTGGCTAGGCAAGCGGTTCCCAAAGAGCTTCAGAACAAGGCATAGTTTTCCCTGCTGGCTCTTTGGGCATGGGACCCATCTCCAGCCATAGGCCATTTTTGTGCCTGGCGCGGTGCCAAGTGGGAAAGGGTGGTGTCGAGTCTGAAGGCAGCAGGAAAGCCTGCAGCCCCCAGGTCTGTGGGGCTACGCAAGCGGTTCCCAAAGAGCTTTAGAACAATGCATAGTTTTCCTTGCTGGGTCTTTGGGCATGGGACCCATCTCCAGCCATAGGCCATTTTTGTGCCTGGCGCGGTGCGTAGTGGGAAAGGGTGGCTTTGAGGCTGAAGGCAGCAGGAAAGCCTGCAGCCCCCAGGTCTGTGCGGCTACGCAAGCGGTTCCCAAAGAGCTTTAGAACAAGGCCTAGTTTTCCCTGCTGGCTCTTTGGGCGGGGGACCCATCTCCATCCATAGACCATTTTTGTGCCTAGCGCGGCGCCAAGTGGGAAAGGGTGGTGTCGAGGCTGAAGGCAGCAGGAGAGCCTGCAGCCCCCAGGTCTGTGGGGCTACGCAAGCGGTTCCCAAAGAGCTTTAGAACAAGGCATAGTTTTCCCTGCTGGCTCTTTGGGCGGGGGACCCATCTCCAGCCGTATGGCTATTTTTGAGCCTGGCGCGGCGCCAAGTGGGAAAGGGTGGTTTTGAGGCTGAAGGCAGCAGGAAAGCCCGCAGCCCCCAGGTCTGTGTGGCTACGCAAGCGGTTCCCAAAGAGCTTTAGAACAAGGCGTAGTTTTCACTGCTGGCTCTTTGGGCGTGGGACCCATCTCCAGCCGTATGGCCATTTTTGTGCCTGGCCTGGCGCGAAGCGGGAAAGGGTGGCTTTGAGGCTGAAGGCAGCAGCAAAGCCCACAGCCCCCAGGTCTGTGGGGCTACGCAAGCGGTTCCCAAAGAGCTTTAGAACAAGGCATAGTTTTCCCTGCTGGCTCTTTGGGCGGGGGACCCATCTCCAGCCGTATGGCCATTTTTGTGCCTGGCACGGCGCCAAGTGGGAAAGGGTGGTGTCGAGGCTGAAGGCAGCAGGAAAGCCCACAGCCCCCAGGTCTGTGGGGCTATGCAAGCGGTTCCCAAAGAGCTTTAGAACAAGGCATAGTTTTCCCTGATGGCTCTTTGGGCATGGGACCCATCTCCACCCATAGGCCATTTTTGTGCCTGGCGCCGCGCCAAGTGGGAAAGGGTGCTGTCGAGGCTGAAGGCAGCAGGAAAGCCTGCAGCCCCCAGGTCTGTGCGGCTACGCAAGCGGTTCCCAAAGAGCTTTAGAACAAGGCATAGTTTTCCCTGCTGGCTCTTTTGGCATGGGACCCATCTCCAGCCGTATGGCAATTTTTGTGCCTGGCCCGGCGCCAAGTGGGAAAGGGTGGTTTTGAGGCTGAAGGCAGCAGGAAAGCCTGCAGGCCCCACGTCTGTGGGGCTACGCAAGCGGTTCCCAAAGAGCTTTAGAACAAGGCATAGTTTTCCTTGCTGGGCCTTTGGGCATGGGACCCATTTCCAGCCGTATGGCCATTTTTGTGCCTGATGCGGCGCCAAGTGGGAAAGGGTGGCTTTGAGGTTGAAGGTAGCAGGAAAACCCGCAGCCCCCAGGTCTGTGGGGCTACGCAAGTGGTTCCCAAATAGCTTTAGAACAAGGCATAGTTTTCCCTGCTGGCTCTTCGGGCGGGGGACCCATCTCCAGCCGTATGGCCATTTTTGTGCCTGATGGGGCGCCAAGTGGGAAAGGGTGGTTTTGAGGCTGAAGGCAGCAGGAAAGCCCGCAGCCCCCAGGTCTGTGGGGCTATGCAAGCGGTTCCCAAAGAGCTTTAGAACAAGGCATAGTTTTCCCTGCTGGCTCTTTGGACGGGGGACCCATCTCCAGCCGTATGGCCATTTTTGTGCCTGGCGCGGTGCGTAGTGGTAAAGGGTGGTTTTGACGCTGAAGGCAGCAGCAAAGCCCGCAGCCCCCAGGTCTGTGGGGCTACGCAAGCGGTTCCCAAAGAGCTTTAGAACAAGGCATAGTTTTCCCTGCTGTCTCTTTGGGCGGGGGACCCATCTCCAGCCGTATGGCCATTTTTGTGCCTGGCGCGGTGCCAAGTGGGAAAGGGTGGCTTTGAGGCTGAAGGCAGCAGGAAAGCCTGCAGCCCCCAGGTCTGTGGGGCTACGCAAGCGGTTCCCAAAGAGCTTTAGAACAATGCATAGTTTTCCTTGCTGGGTCTTTGGGCATGGGACCCATCTCCAGCCATAGGCCATTTTTGTGCCTGGCGCGGTGCGTAGTGGGAAAGGGTGGCTTTGAGGCTGAAGGCAGCAGGAAAGCCTGCAGCCCCCAGGTCTGTGCGGCTACGCAAGCGGTTCCCAAAGAGCTTTAGAACAAGGCCTAGTTTTCCCTGCTGGCTCTTTGGGCGGGGGACCCATCTCCATCCATAGACCATTTTTGTGCCTAGCGCGGCGCCAAGTGGGAAAGGGTGGTGTCGAGGCTGAAGGCAGCAGGAGAGCCTGCAGCCCCCAGGTCTGTGGGGCTACGCAAGCGGTTCCCAAAGAGCTTTAGAACAAGGCATAGTTTTCCCTGCTGGCTCTTTGGGCGGGGGACCCATCTCCAGCCGTATGGCCATTTTTGAGCCTGGCGCGGCGCCAAGTGGGAAAGGGTGGTTTTGAGGCTGAAGGCAGCAGGAAAGCCCGCAGCCCCCAGGTCTGTGTGGCTACGCAAGCGGTTCCCAAAGAGCTTTAGAACAAGGCATAGTTTTCCCTGCTGGCTCTTTGGGCGGGGGACCCATCTCCAGCCGTATGGCCATTTTTGTGCCTGGCACGGCGCCAAGTGGGAAAGGGTGGTGTCGAGGCTGAAGGCAGCAGGAAAGCCCACAGCCCCCAGGTCTGTGGGGCTATGCAAGCGGTTCCCAAAGAGCTTTAGAACAAGGCATAGTTTTCCCTGATGGCTCTTTGGGCATGGGACCCATCTCCACCCATAGGCCATTTTTGTGCCTGGCGCCGCGCCAAGTGGGAAAGGGTGCTGTCGAGGCTGAAGGCAGCAGGAAAGCCTGCAGCCCCCAGGTCTGTGCGGCTACGCAAGCGGTTCCCAAAGAGCTTTAGAACAAGGCATAGTTTTCCCTGCTGGCTCTTTTGGCATGGGACCCATCTCCAGCCGTATGGCAATTTTTGTGCCTGGCCCGGCGCCAAGTGGGAAAGGGTGGTTTTGAGGCTGAAGGCAGCAGGAAAGCCTGCAGGCCCCACGTCTGTGGGGCTACGCAAGCGGTTCCCAAAGAGCTTTAGAACAAGGCATAGTTTTCCTTGCTGGGCCTTTGGGCATGGGACCCATTTCCAGCCGTATGGCCATTTTTGTGCCTGATGCGGCGCCAAGTGGGAAAGGGTGGCTTTGAGGTTGAAGGCAGCAGGAAAACCCGCAGCCCCCAGGTCTGTGGGGCTACGCAAGTGGTTCCCAAAGAGCTTTAGAACAAGGCATAGTTTTCCCTGCTGGCTCTTTGGACGGGGGACCCATCTCTAGCCGTATGGCCATTTTTGTGCCTGGCGCGGCGCCAAGTGGGAAAGGGTGGTGTCGAGGCTGAAGGCAGCAGGAAAGCCCGCAGCCCCCAGATCTTTGGGGCTACGCAAGCGGTTCCCAAAGAGCTTTAGAACAAGGCATAGTTTTCCCTGCTGGCTCTTTGGGCGGGGGACCCATCTCCAGCCGTATGGCCATTTTTGTGCCTGGCACGGCGCCAAGTGGGAAAGGGTGGTGTCGAGGCTGAAGGCAGCAGGAAAGCCCGCAGCCCCCATGTCTGTAGGGCTACGCAAGCGGTTCCCAAAGAGCTTTAGAACAAGGCATAGTTTTCCCTGCTGGCTCTCTGGGCGGGGGACCCATCTCCAGCCATAGACCATTTTTGTGCCTAGCGCGGCGCCAAGTGGGAAAGGGTGGCTTTGAGGCTGAAGGCAGCAGCAAAGCCTGCAGGCCCCACGTCTGTGGGGCCACGCAAGCGGTTCCCAAAGAGCTTTAGAACAAGGCATAGTTTTCCTTGCTGGGTCTTTGGGCATGGGACCGATCTCCAGCCATAGGCCATTTTTTTGCCTGATGGAGTGCCAAGTGGAAAAGGGTGGCTTTGAGGCTGAAGGCAGCAGGAAAGCCTGCAGCCCCCAGGTCTGTGGGGCTACGCAAGCGGTTCCCAAAGAGCTTTAGAACAAGGCATAGTTTTCCCTGCTGTCTCTTTGGGCGGGGGACCCATCTCCAGCCGTATGGCCATTTTTGTGCCTGGCACGGCGCCAAGTGGGAAAGGGTGGTGTCGAGGCTGAAGTCAGCAGCAAAGCCCGCAGCCCCCACGTCTGTGGGGCCAAGCAAGCGGTTCCCAAAGAGCTTTAGAACAAGGCATAGTTTTCCCTGCTGTCTCTTTGGGCGGGGGACCCATCTCCAGCCGTATGGCCATTTTTGTGCCTGGCGCGGTGCCAAGTGGGAAAGGGTGGCTTTGAGGCTGAAGGCAGGAGCAAAGCCTGCAGCCCTAAGGTCTGTGTGGCTATGCAAGCGGTTCCCAAAGAGCTTCAGAACAAGGCATAGTTTTCCCTGCTGGCTCTTTGGGCATGGGACCCATCTCCAGCCATAGGCCATTTTTGTGCCTGGCGCGGTGCCAAGTGGGAAAGGGTGGTGTCGAGTCTGAAGGCAGCAGGAAAGCCTGCAGCCCCCAGGTCTGTGGGGCTACGCAAGCGGTTCCCAAAGAGCTTTAGAACAATGCATAGTTTTCCTTGCTGGGTCTTTGGGCATGGGACCCATCTCCAGCCATAGGCCATTTTTGTGCCTGGCGCGGTGCGTAGTGGGAAAGGGTGGCTTTGAGGCTGAAGGCAGCAGGAAAGCCTGCAGCCCCCAGGTCTGTGCGGCTACGCAAGCGGTTCCCAAAGAGCTTTAGAACAAGGCCTAGTTTTCCCTGCTGGCTCTTTGGGCGGGGGACCCATCTCCATCCATAGACCATTTTTGTGCCTAGCGCGGCGCCAAGTGGGAAAGGGTGGTGTCGAGGCTGAAGGCAGCAGGAGAGCCTGCAGCCCCCAGGTCTGTGGGGCTACGCAAGCGGTTCCCAAAGAGCTTTAGAACAAGGCGTAGTTTTCACTGCTGGCTCTTTGGGCGTGGGACCCATCTCCAGCCGTATGGCCATTTTTGTGCCTGGCCTGGCGCGAAGCGGGAAAGGGTGGCTTTGAGGCTGAAGGCAGCAGCAAAGCCCACAGCCCCCAGGTCTGTGGGGCTACGCAAGCGGTTCCCAAAGAGCTTTAGAACAAGGCATAGTTTTCCCTGCTGGCTCTTTGGGCGGGGGACCCATCTCCAGCCGTATGGCCATTTTTGTGCCTGGCACGGCGCCAAGTGGGAAAGGGTGGTGTCGAGGCTGAAGGCAGCAGGAAAGCCCACAGCCCCCAGGTCTGTGGGGCTATGCAAGCGGTTCCCAAAGAGCTTTAGAACAAGGCATAGTTTTCCCTGATGGCTCTTTGGGCATGGGACCCATCTCCACCCATAGGCCATTTTTGTGCCTGGCGCCGCGCCAAGTGGGAAAGGGTGCTGTCGAGGCTGAAGGCAGCAGGAAAGCCTGCAGCCCCCAGGTCTGTGCGGCTACGCAAGCGGTTCCCAAAGAGCTTTAGAACAAGGCATAGTTTTCCCTGCTGGCTCTTTTGGCATGGGTCCCATCTCCAGCCGTATGGCAATTTTTGTGCCTGGCCCGGCGCCAAGTGGGAAAGGGTGGTTTTGAGGCTGAAGGCAGCAGGAAAGCCTGCAGGCCCCACGTCTGTGGGGCTACGCAAGCGGTTCCCAAAGAGCTTTAGAACAAGGCATAGTTTTCCTTGCTGGGCCTTTGGGCATGGGACCCATTTCCAGCCGTATGGCCATTTTTGTGCCTGATGCGGCGCCAAGTGGGAAAGGGTGGCTTTGAGGTTGAAGGCAGCAGGAAAACCCGCAGCCCCCAGGTCTGTGGGGCTACGCAAGTGGTTCCCAAATAGCTTTAGAACAAGGCATAGTTTTCCCTGCTGGCTCTTCGGGCGGGGGACCCATCTCCAGCCGTATGGCCATTTTTGTGCCTGATGGGGCGCCAAGTGGGAAAGGGTGGTTTTGAGGCTGAAGGCAGCAGGAAAGCCCGCAGCCCCCAGGTCTGTGGGGCTATGCAAGCGGTTCCCAAAGAGCTTTAGAACAAGGCATAGTTTTCCCTGCTGGCTCTTTGGACGGGGGACCCATCTCCAGCCGTATGGCCATTTTTGTGCCTGGCGCGGTGCGTAGTGGGAAAGGGTGGTTTTGAGGCTGAAGGCAGCAGCAAAGCCTGCAGCCCCCAGGTCTGTGGGGCCAAGCAAGCGGTTCCCAAAGAGCTTTAGAACAAGGCATAGTTTTCCCTGCTGGCTCTTTGGGCATGGGACCCATCTCCAGCCATAGGCCATTTTTGTGCCTGGCGCGGCGCCAAGTGGGAAAGGGTGCTGTCGAGGCTGAAGGCAGCAGGAAAGCCTGCAGCCCCCAGGTCTGTGCGGCTACGCAAGCGGTTCCCAAAGAGCTTTAGAACAAGGCATAGTTTTCCCTGCTGGCTCTTTTGGCATGGGACCCATCTCCAGCCGTATGGCAATTTTTGTGCCTGGCCCGGCGCCAAGTGGGAAAGGGTGGTTTTGAGGCTGAAGGCAGCAGGAAAGCCTGCAGGCCCCACGTCTGTGGGGCTACGCAAGCGGTTCCCAAAGAGCTTTAGAACAAGGCATAGTTTTCCTTGCTGGGCCTTTGGGCATGGGACCCATTTCCAGCCGTATGGCCATTTTTGTGCCTGATGCGGCGCCAAGTGGGAAAGGGTGGCTTTGAGGTTGAAGGTAGCAGGAAAACCCGCAGCCCCCAGGTCTGTGGGGCTACGCAAGTGGTTCCCAAATAGCTTTAGAACAAGGCATAGTTTTCCCTGCTGGCTCTTCGGGCGGGGGACCCATCTCCAGCCGTATGGCCATTTTTGTGCCTGATGGGGCGCCAAGTGGGAAAGGGTGGTTTTGAGGCTGAAGGCAGCAGGAAAGCCCGCAGCCCCCAGGTCTGTGGGGCTATGCAAGCGGTTCCCAAAGAGCTTTAGAACAAGGCATAGTTTTCCCTGCTGGCTCTTTGGACGGGGGACCCATCTCCAGCCGTATGGCCATTTTTGTGCCTGGCGCGGTGCGTAGTGGTAAAGGGTGGTTTTGACGCTGAAGGCAGCAGCAAAGCCCGCAGCCCCCAGGTCTGTGGGGCTACGCAAGCGGTTCCCAAAGAGCTTTAGAACAAGGCATAGTTTTCCCTGCTGTCTCTTTGGGCGGGGGACCCATCTCCAGCCGTATGGCCATTTTTGTGCCTGGCGCGGTGCCAAGTGGGAAAGGGTGGCTTTGAGGCTGAAGGCAGCAGGAAAGCCTGCAGCCCCCAGGTCTGTGGGGCTACGCAAGCGGTTCCCAAAGAGCTTTAGAACAATGCATAGTTTTCCTTGCTGGGTCTTTGGGCATGGGACCCATCTCCAGCCATAGGCCATTTTTGTGCCTGGCGCGGTGCGTAGTGGGAAAGGGTGGCTTTGAGGCTGAAGGCAGCAGGAAAGCCTGCAGCCCCCAGGTCTGTGCGGCTACGCAAGCGGTTCCCAAAGAGCTTTAGAACAAGGCCTAGTTTTCCCTGCTGGCTCTTTGGGCGGGGGACCCATCTCCATCCATAGACCATTTTTGTGCCTAGCGCGGCGCCAAGTGGGAAAGGGTGGTGTCGAGGCTGAAGGCAGCAGGAGAGCCTGCAGCCCCCAGGTCTGTGGGGCTACGCAAGCGGTTCCCAAAGAGCTTTAGAACAAGGCATAGTTTTCCCTGCTGGCTCTTTGGGCGGGGGACCCATCTCCAGCCGTATGGCCATTTTTGAGCCTGGCGCGGCGCCAAGTGGGAAAGGGTGGTTTTGAGGCTGAAGGCAGCAGGAAAGCCCGCAGCCCCCAGGTCTGTGTGGCTACGCAAGCGGTTCCCAAAGAGCTTTAGAACAAGGCATAGTTTTCCCTGCTGGCTCTTTGGGCGGGGGACCCATCTCCAGCCGTATGGCCATTTTTGTGCCTGGCACGGCGCCAAGTGGGAAAGGGTGGTGTCGAGGCTGAAGGCAGCAGGAAAGCCCACAGCCCCCAGGTCTGTGGGGCTATGCAAGCGGTTCCCAAAGAGCTTTAGAACAAGGCATAGTTTTCCCTGATGGCTCTTTGGGCATGGGACCCATCTCCACCCATAGGCCATTTTTGTGCCTGGCGCCGCGCCAAGTGGGAAAGGGTGCTGTCGAGGCTGAAGGCAGCAGGAAAGCCTGCAGCCCCCAGGTCTGTGCGGCTACGCAAGCGGTTCCCAAAGAGCTTTAGAACAAGGCATAGTTTTCCCTGCTGGCTCTTTTGGCATGGGACCCATCTCCAGCCGTATGGCAATTTTTGTGCCTGGCCCGGCGCCAAGTGGGAAAGGGTGGTTTTGAGGCTGAAGGCAGCAGGAAAGCCTGCAGGCCCCACGTCTGTGGGGCTACGCAAGCGGTTCCCAAAGAGCTTTAGAACAAGGCATAGTTTTCCTTGCTGGGCCTTTGGGCATGGGACCCATTTCCAGCCGTATGGCCATTTTTGTGCCTGATGCGGCGCCAAGTGGGAAAGGGTGGCTTTGAGGTTGAAGGCAGCAGGAAAACCCGCAGCCCCCAGGTCTGTGGGGCTACGCAAGTGGTTCCCAAAGAGCTTTAGAACAAGGCATAGTTTTCCCTGCTGGCTCTTTGGACGGGGGACCCATCTCTAGCCGTATGGCCATTTTTGTGCCTGGCGCGGCGCCAAGTGGGAAAGGGTGGTGTCGAGGCTGAAGGCAGCAGGAAAGCCCGCAGCCCCCAGATCTTTGGGGCTACGCAAGCGGTTCCCAAAGAGCTTTAGAACAAGGCATAGTTTTCCCTGCTGGCTCTTTGGGCGGGGGACCCATCTCCAGCCGTATGGCCATTTTTGTGCCTGGCACGGCGCCAAGTGGGAAAGGGTGGTGTCGAGGCTGAAGGCAGCAGGAAAGCCCGCAGCCCCCATGTCTGTAGGGCTACGCAAGCGGTTCCCAAAGAGCTTTAGAACAAGGCATAGTTTTCCCTGCTGGCTCTCTGGGCGGGGGACCCATCTCCAGCCATAGACCATTTTTGTGCCTAGCGCGGCGCCAAGTGGGAAAGGGTGGCTTTGAGGCTGAAGGCAGCAGCAAAGCCTGCAGGCCCCACGTCTGTGGGGCCACGCAAGCGGTTCCCAAAGAGCTTTAGAACAAGGCATAGTTTTCCTTGCTGGGTCTTTGGGCATGGGACCGATCTCCAGCCATAGGCCATTTTTTTGCCTGATGGAGTGCCAAGTGGAAAAGGGTGGCTTTGAGGCTGAAGGCAGCAGGAAAGCCTGCAGCCCCCAGGTCTGTGGGGCTACGCAAGCGGTTCCCAAAGAGCTTTAGAACAAGGCATAGTTTTCCCTGCTGTCTCTTTGGGCGGGGGACCCATCTCCAGCCGTATGGCCATTTTTGTGCCTGGCACGGCGCCAAGTGGGAAAGGGTGGTGTCGAGGCTGAAGTCAGCAGCAAAGCCCGCAGCCCCCACGTCTGTGGGGCCAAGCAAGCGGTTCCCAAAGAGCTTTAGAACAAGGCATAGTTTTCCCTGCTGTCTCTTTGGGCGGGGGACCCATCTCCAGCCGTATGGCCATTTTTGTGCCTGGCGCGGTGCCAAGTGGGAAAGGGTGGCTTTGAGGCTGAAGGCAGGAGCAAAGCCTGCAGCCCTAAGGTCTGTGTGGCTATGCAAGCGGTTCCCAAAGAGCTTCAGAACAAGGCATAGTTTTCCCTGCTGGCTCTTTGGGCATGGGACCCATCTCCAGCCATAGGCCATTTTTGTGCCTGGCGCGGTGCCAAGTGGGAAAGGGTGGTGTCGAGTCTGAAGGCAGCAGGAAAGCCTGCAGCCCCCAGGTCTGTGGGGCTACGCAAGCGGTTCCCAAAGAGCTTTAGAACAATGCATAGTTTTCCTTGCTGGGTCTTTGGGCATGGGACCCATCTCCAGCCATAGGCCATTTTTGTGCCTGGCGCGGTGCGTAGTGGGAAAGGGTGGCTTTGAGGCTGAAGGCAGCAGGAAAGCCTGCAGCCCCCAGGTCTGTGCGGCTACGCAAGCGGTTCCCAAAGAGCTTTAGAACAAGGCCTAGTTTTCCCTGCTGGCTCTTTGGGCGGGGGACCCATCTCCATCCATAGACCATTTTTGTGCCTAGCGCGGCGCCAAGTGGGAAAGGGTGGTGTCGAGGCTGAAGGCAGCAGGAGAGCCTGCAGCCCCCAGGTCTGTGGGGCTACGCAAGCGGTTCCCAAAGAGCTTTAGAACAAGGCGTAGTTTTCACTGCTGGCTCTTTGGGCGTGGGACCCATCTCCAGCCGTATGGCCATTTTTGTGCCTGGCCTGGCGCGAAGCGGGAAAGGGTGGCTTTGAGGCTGAAGGCAGCAGCAAAGCCCACAGCCCCCAGGTCTGTGGGGCTACGCAAGCGGTTCCCAAAGAGCTTTAGAACAAGGCATAGTTTTCCCTGCTGGCTCTTTGGGCGGGGGACCCATCTCCAGCCGTATGGCCATTTTTGTGCCTGGCACGGCGCCAAGTGGGAAAGGGTGGTGTCGAGGCTGAAGGCAGCAGGAAAGCCCACAGCCCCCAGGTCTGTGGGGCTATGCAAGCGGTTCCCAAAGAGCTTTAGAACAAGGCATAGTTTTCCCTGATGGCTCTTTGGGCATGGGACCCATCTCCACCCATAGGCCATTTTTGTGCCTGGCGCCGCGCCAAGTGGGAAAGGGTGCTGTCGAGGCTGAAGGCAGCAGGAAAGCCTGCAGCCCCCAGGTCTGTGCGGCTACGCAAGCGGTTCCCAAAGAGCTTTAGAACAAGGCATAGTTTTCCCTGCTGGCTCTTTTGGCATGGGTCCCATCTCCAGCCGTATGGCAATTTTTGTGCCTGGCCCGGCGCCAAGTGGGAAAGGGTGGTTTTGAGGCTGAAGGCAGCAGGAAAGCCTGCAGGCCCCACGTCTGTGGGGCTACGCAAGCGGTTCCCAAAGAGCTTTAGAACAAGGCATAGTTTTCCTTGCTGGGCCTTTGGGCATGGGACCCATTTCCAGCCGTATGGCCATTTTTGTGCCTGATGCGGCGCCAAGTGGGAAAGGGTGGCTTTGAGGTTGAAGGCAGCAGGAAAACCCGCAGCCCCCAGGTCTGTGGGGCTACGCAAGTGGTTCCCAAATAGCTTTAGAACAAGGCATAGTTTTCCCTGCTGGCTCTTCGGGCGGGGGACCCATCTCCAGCCGTATGGCCATTTTTGTGCCTGATGGGGCGCCAAGTGGGAAAGGGTGGTTTTGAGGCTGAAGGCAGCAGGAAAGCCCGCAGCCCCCAGGTCTGTGGGGCTATGCAAGCGGTTCCCAAAGAGCTTTAGAACAAGGCATAGTTTTCCCTGCTGGCTCTTTGGACGGGGGACCCATCTCCAGCCGTATGGCCATTTTTGTGCCTGGCGCGGTGCGTAGTGGGAAAGGGTGGTTTTGAGGCTGAAGGCAGCAGCAAAGCCTGCAGCCCCCAGGTCTGTGGGGCCAAGCAAGCGGTTCCCAAAGAGCTTTAGAACAAGGCATAGTTTTCCCTGCTGGCTCTTTGGGCATGGGACCCATCTCCAGCCATAGGCCATTTTTGTGCCTGGCGCGGCGCCAAGTGGGAAAGGGTGGCTTTGAGGCTGAAGGCAGCAGCAAAGCCTGCAGGCCCCACGTCTGTGGGGCCACGCAAGCGGTTCCCAAAGAGCTTTAGAACAAGGCATAGTTTTCCTTGCTGGGTCTTTGGGCATGGGACCGATCTCCAGCCATAGGCCATTTTTTTGCCTGATGGAGTGCCAAGTGTGAAAGGGTGGCTTTGAGGCTGAAGGCAGCAGGAAAGCCTGCAGCCCCCAGGTCTGTGGGGCTACGCAAGCGGTTCCCAAAGAGCTTTAGAACAAGGCATAGTTTTCCTTGCTGGCTCTTTGGGCATGGGACCCATCTCCAGCCATAGGCCATTTTTGTGCCTGATGCGGCGCCAAGTGGGAAAGGGTGGCTTTGAGGCTGAAGGCAGCAGGAAAGCCCGCAGCCCCCAGGTCTGTGCGGCTACGCAAGCGGTTCCCAAAGAGCTTTAGAACAAGGCATAATTTTCCTTGCTGGCTCTCTGGGCGGGGGACCCATCTCCAGCCGTATGGCCATTTTTGTGCCTAGCGCGACGCCAAGTGGGAAAGGGTGGCTTTGAGGCTGAAGGCAGCAGCAAAGCCCGCAGCCCCCAGGTCTGTGGGGCTACGCAAGCGGTTCCCAAAGAGCTTTAGAACAAGGCATAGTTTTCCCTGCTGGGTCTTTGGGCATGGGACCCATCTCCAGCCGTATGGCCATTTTTGTGCCTGGCGCGGCGCCAAGTGGGAAAGGGTGGTTTTGAGGCTGAAGGCAGCAGGAAAGCCCGCAGCCCCCAGGTCTTTGGGGCTACGCAAGCGGTTCCCAAAGAGCTTTAGAACAAGGCATAGTTTTCCCTGCTGGCTCTTTGGGCGGGGGACCCATCTCCAGCCGTATGGCCATTTTTGTGCCTGGCACGGCGCCAAGTGGGAAAGGGTGGTGTCGAGGCTGAAGGCAGCAGGAAAGCCCGCAGCCCCCAGGTCTGTGGGGCTACGCAAGCGGTTCCCAAAGAGCTTTAGAACAAGGCATAGTTTTCCCTGCTGGCTCTCTGGGCGGGGGACCCATCTCCAGCCATAGACCATTTTTGTGCCTAGCGCGGCGCCAAGTGGGAAAGGGTGGCTTTGAGGCTGAAGGCAGCAGCAAAGCCTGCAGGCCCCACGTCTGTGGGGCCACTCAAGCGGTTCCCAAAGAGCTTTAGAACAAGGCATAGTTTTCCTTGCTGGGTCTTTGGGCATGGGACCGATCTCCAGCCATAGATCATTTTTTTACCTGATGGAGTGCCAAGTGGGAAAGGGTGGCTTTGAGGCTGAAGGCAGCAGGAAAGCCTGCAGCCCCCAGGTCTGTGGGGCTACGCAAGCGGTTCCCAAAGAGCTTTAGAACAAGGCATAGTTTTCCTTGCTGGCTCTTTGGGCATGGGCCCCATCTCCAGCCATAGGCCATTTTTGTGCCTGATGCGGCGCCAAGTGGGAAAGGGTGGCTTTGAGGCTGAAGGCAGCAGGAAAGCCCGCAGCCCCCAGGTCTGTGCGGCTACGCAAGCGGTTCCCAAAGAGCTTTAGAACAAGGCATAGTTTTCCCTGCTGGCTCTTTGGGCGGGGGACCCATCTCCAGCCGTATGGCCATTTTTGTGCCTGGCGCGGTGCGTAGTGGGAAAGGGTGGTTTTGAGGCTGAAGGCAGCAGGAAAGCCTGCAGCCCCCAGGTCTGTGGGGCCAAGCAAGCGGTTCCCAAAGAGCTTTAGAACAAGGCATAGTTTTCCCTGCTGGCTCTTTGGGCATGGGACCCATCTCCAGCCATAGGCCATTTTTGTGCCTGATAGGGCGCCAAGTGGGAAAGGGTGGCTTTGAGGCTGAAGGCAGCAGGAAAGCCTGCAGCCCCCAGGTCTGTGGGGCTACGCAAGCGGTTCCCAAAGAGCTTTAGAAGAAGGCATAGTTTTCCCTGCTGGCTCTTTGGACGGGGGACCCATTTCCAGCCGTATGGCCATTTTTGTGCCTGGCGCGGTGCGTAGTGGTAAAGGGTGGTTTTGACGCTGAAGGCAGCAGCAAAGCCCGCAGCCCCCAGGTCTGTGCGGCTACGCAAGCGGTTCCCAAAGAGCTTTAGAACAAGGCATAGTTTTCCCTGCTGGCTCTTTGGGCGGGGGACCCATCTCCAGCCGTATGGCCATTTTTGTGCCTGGCGCGGCGCCAAGTGGGAAAGGGTGGTTTTGAGGCTGAAGGCAGCAGCAAAGCCTGCAGCCCCCAGGTCTGTGGGGCCAAGCAAGCGGTTCCCAAAGAGCTTTAGAACAAGGCATAGTTTTCCCTGCTGGCTCTTTGGGCATGGGACCCATCTCCAGCCATAGGCCATTTTTGTGCCTGGCGCGGCGCCAAGTGGGAAAGGGTGGCTTTGAGGCTGAAGGCAGCAGCAAAGCCTGCAGGCCCCACGTCTGTGGGGCCACGCAAGCGGTTCCCAAAGAGCTTTAGAACAAGGCATAGTTTTCCTTGCTGGGTCTTTGGGCATGGGACCGATCTCCAGCCATAGGCCATTTTTTTGCCTGATGGAGTGCCAAGTGGGAAAGGGTGGCTTTGAGGCTGAAGGCAGCAGCAAAGCCCGCAGCCCCCAGGTCTGTGGGGCTACGCAAGCGGTTCCCAAAGAGCTTTAGAACAAGGCATAGTTTTCCCTGCTGGGTCTTTGGGCATGGGACCCATCTCCACCCATAGGCCATTTTTGTGCCTGGCGCGGCGCCAAGTGGGAAAGGGTGGTGTCGAGGCTGAAGGCAGCAGGAAAGCCCGCAGCCCCCAGGTCTGTGGGGCTACACAAGCGGTCCCCAAAGAGCTTTAGAACAAGGCATAGTTTTCCCTGCTGGCTCTTTGGGCGGGGGACCCATCTCCAGCCGTATGGCCATTTTTGTGCCTGGCACGGCGCCAAGTGGGAAAGGGTGGTTTTGAGGCTGAAGGCAGCAGGAAAGCCTGCAGCCCCCAGGTCTGTGGGGCTACGCAAGCGGTTCCCAAAGAGCTTTAGAAGAAGGCATAGTTTTCCCTGCTGGCTCTTTGGACGGGGGACCCATCTCCAGCCGTATGGCCATTTTTGTGCCTGGCGCGGTGCGTAGTGGGAAAGGGTGGCTTTGACGCTGAAGGCAGCAGGAAAGCCCGCAGCCCCCAGGTCTGTGCGGCTACGCAAGTGGTTCCCAAAGAGCTTTAGAACAAGGCATAGTTTTCCCTGCTGGCTCTTTGGGCGGGGGACCCATCTCCAGCCGTATGGCCATTTTTGTGCCTGGCGCGGTGCCAAGTGGGAAAGGGTGGTTTTGAGGCTGAAGGCAGCAGCAAAGCCTGCAGCCCCCAGGTCTGTGGGGCCAAGCAAGCGGTTCCCAAAGAGCTTTAGAACAAGGCATAGTTTTCCCTGCTGGCTCTTTGGGCATGGGACCCATCTCCAGCCATAGGCCATTTTTGTGCCTGGCGCGGCGCCAAGTGGGAAAGGGTGGCTTTGAGGCTGAAGGCAGCAGGAAAGCCTGCAGCCCCCAAGTCTCTGGGGCTACGCAAGCAGTTCCCAAAGAGCTTTAGAACAAGGCATAATTTTCCCTGCTGGCTCTCTGGGCGGGGGACCCATCTCCAGCCATAGGCCGTTTTTGTGCCTGGCGCGGCGCCAAGTGGGAAAGGGTGCTGTCGAGGCTGAAGGCAGCAGGAAAGCCTGCAGCCCCCAGGTCTGTGGGGCTATGCAAGCGGTTCCCAAAGAGCTTTAGAACAAGGCATAGTTTTCCCTGCTGGCTCTTTGGGCGGGGGACCCATCTCCAGTCGTATGGCTATTTTTATGCCTGGCGCGGTGCGTAGTGGGAAAGGGTGGTTTTGAGGCTGAAGGCAGCAGGAAAGCCCGCAGCCCCCAGGTCTTTGGGGCTACGCAAGCGGTTCCCAAAGAGCTTTAGAACAAGGCATAGTTTTCCCTGCTGGCTCTTTGGGCGGGGGACCCATCTCCAGCCGTATGGCCATTTTTGTGCCTGGCACGGCGCCAAGTGGGAAAGGGTGGTGTCGAGGCTGAAGGCAGCAGGAAAGCCCGCAGCCCCCATGTCTGTAGGGCTACGCAAGCGGTTCCCAAAGAGCTTTAGAACAAGGCATAGTTTTCCCTGCTGGCTCTCTGGGCGGGGGACCCATCTCCAGCCATAGACCATTTTTGTGCCTAGCGCGGCGCCAAGTGGGAAAGGGTGGCTTTGAGGCTGAAGGCAGCAGCAAAGCCTGCAGCCCCCAGGTCTGTGGGGCCAAGCAAGCGGTTCCCAAAGAGCTTTAGAACAAGGCATAGTTTTCCTTGCTGGCTCTTTGGGCATGGGACCGATCTCCAGCCATAGGCCATTTTTTTACCTGATGGAGTGCCAAGTGGGAAAGGGTGGCTTTGAGGCTGAAGGCAGCAGGAAAGCCTGCAGCCCCCAGGTCTGTGGGGCTACGCAAGCGGTTCCCAAAGAGCTTTAGAACAAGGCATAGTTTTCCTTGCTGGCTCTTTGGGCATGGGCCCCATCTCCAGCCATAGGCCATTTTTGTGCCTGATGCGGCGCCAAGTGGGAAAGGGTGGCTTTGAGGCTGAAGGCAGCAGGAAATCCCGCAGCCCCCAGGTCTGTGGGGCTACACAAGCGGTTCCCAAAGAGCTTTAGAACAAGGCATAGTTTTCCCTGCTGGCTCTTTGGGCGGGGGACCCATCTCCATCCATAGACCATTTTTGTGCCTAGCGCGGCGCCAAGTGGGAAAGGGTGGTGTCGAGGCTGAAGGCAGCAGGAGAGCCTGCAGCCCCCAGGTCTGTGGGGCTACGCAAGCGGTTCCCAAAGAGCTTTAGAACAAGGCATAGTTTTCCCTGCTGGCTCTTTGGGCGGGGGACCCATCTCCAGCCGTATGGCCATTTTTGAGCCTGGCGCGGCGCCAAGTGGGAAAGGGTGGTTTTGAGGCTGAAGGCAGCAGGAAAGCCCGCAGCCCCCAGGTCTGTGTGGCTACGCAAGCGGTTCCCAAAGAGCTTTAGAACAAGGCATAGTTTTCCCTGCTGGCTCTTTGGGCGGGGGACCCATCTCCAGCCGTATGGCCATTTTTGTGCCTGGCACGGCGCCAAGTGGGAAAGGGTGGTGTCGAGGCTGAAGGCAGCAGGAAAGCCCACAGCCCCCAGGTCTGTGGGGCTATGCAAGCGGTTCCCAAAGAGCTTTAGAACAAGGCATAGTTTTCCCTGATGGCTCTTTGGGCATGGGACCCATCTCCACCCATAGGCCATTTTTGTGCCTGGCGCCGCGCCAAGTGGGAAAGGGTGCTGTCGAGGCTGAAGGCAGCAGGAAAGCCTGCAGCCCCCAGGTCTGTGCGGCTACGCAAGCGGTTCCCAAAGAGCTTTAGAACAAGGCATAGTTTTCCCTGCGGGCTCTTTTGGCATGGGACCCATCTCCAGCCGTATGGCAATTTTTGTGCCTGGCCCGGCGCCAAGTGGGAAAGGGTGGTTTTGAGGCTGAAGGCAGCAGGAAAGCCTGCAGGCCCCACGTCTGTGGGGCTACGCAAGCGGTTCCCAAAGAGCTTTAGAACAAGGCATAATTTTCCTTGCTGGGCCTTTGGGCATGGGACCCATTTCCAGCCGTATGGCCATTTTTGTGCCTGATGCGGCGCCAAGTGGGAAAGGGTGGCTTTGAGGTTGAAGGCAGCAGGAAAACCCGCAGCCCCCAGGTCTGTGGGGCTACGCAAGTGGTTCCCAAAGAGCTTTAGAACAAGGCATAGTTTTCCCTGCTGGCTCTTTGGACGGGGGACCCATCTCTAGCCGTATGGCCATTTTTGTGCCTGGCGCGGCGCCAAGTGGGAAAGGGTGGTGTCGAGGCTGAAGGCAGCAGGAAAGCCCGCAGCCCCCAGATCTTTGGGGCTACGCAAGCGGTTCCCAAAGAGCTTTAGAACAAGGCATAGTTTTCCCTGCTGGCTCTTTGGGCGGGGGACCCATCTCCAGCCGTATGGCCATTTTTGTGCCTGGCACGGCGCCAAGTGGGAAAGGGTGGTGTCGAGGCTGAAGGCAGCAGGAAAGCCCGCAGCCCCCATGTCTGTAGGGCTACGCAAGCGGTTCCCAAAGAGCTTTAGAACAAGGCATAGTTTTCCCTGCTGGCTCTCTGGGCGGGGGACCCATCTCCAGCCATAGACCATTTTTGTGCCTAGCGCGGCGCCAAGTGGGAAAGGGTGGCTTTGAGGCTGAAGGCAGCAGCAAAGCCTGCAGGCCCCACGTCTGTGGGGCCACGCAAGCGGTTCCCAAAGAGCTTTAGAACAAGGCATAGTTTTCCTTGCTGGGTCTTTGGGCATGGGACCGATCTCCAGCCATAGGCCATTTTTTTGCCTGATGGAGTGCCAAGTGGAAAAGGGTGGCTTTGAGGCTGAAGGCAGCAGGAAAGCCTGCAGCCCCCAGGTCTGTGGGGCTACGCAAGCGGTTCCCAAAGAGCTTTAGAACAAGGCATAGTTTTCCCTGCTGTCTCTTTGGGCGGGGGACCCATCTCCAGCCGTATGGCCATTTTTGTGCCTGGCACGGCGCCAAGTGGGAAAGGGTGGTGTCGAGGCTGAAGTCAGCAGCAAAGCCCGCAGCCCCCACGTCTGTGGGGCCAAGCAAGCGGTTCACAAAGAGCTTTAGAACAAGGCATAGTTTTCCCTGCTGTCTCTTTGGGCGGGGGACCCATCTCCAGCCGTATGGCCATTTTTGTGCCTGGCGCGGTGCCAAGTGGGAAAGGGTGGCTTTGAGGCTGAAGGCAGGAGCAAAGCCTGCAGCCCTAAGGTCTGTGTGGCTAGGCAAGCGGTTCCCAAAGAGCTTCAGAACAAGGCATAGTTTTCCCTGCTGGCTCTTTGGGCATGGGACCCATCTCCAGCCATAGGCCATTTTTGTGCCTGGCGCGGTGCCAAGTGGGAAAGGGTGGTGTCGAGTCTGAAGGCAGCAGGAAAGCCTGCAGCCCCCAGGTCTGTGGGGCTACGCAAGCGGTTCCCAAAGAGCTTTAGAACAATGCATAGTTTTCCTTGCTGGGTCTTTGGGCATGGGACCCATCTCCAGCCATAGGCCATTTTTGTGCCTGGCGCGGTGCGTAGTGGGAAAGGGTGGCTTTGAGGCTGAAGGCAGCAGGAAAGCCTGCAGCCCCCAGGTCTGTGCGGCTACGCAAGCGGTTCCCAAAGAGCTTTAGAACAAGGCCTAGTTTTCCCTGCTGGCTCTTTGGGCGGGGGACCCATCTCCATCCATAGACCATTTTTGTGCCTAGCGCGGCGCCAAGTGGGAAAGGGTGGTGTCGAGGCTGAAGGCAGCAGGAGAGCCTGCAGCCCCCAGGTCTGTGGGGCTACGCAAGCGGTTCCCAAAGAGCTTTAGAACAAGGCATAGTTTTCCCTGCTGGCTCTTTGGGCGGGGGACCCATCTCCAGCCGTATGGCCATTTTTGAGCCTGGCGCGGCGCCAAGTGGGAAAGGGTGGTTTTGAGGCTGAAGGCAGCAGGAAAGCCCGCAGCCCCCAGGTCTGTGTGGCTACGCAAGCGGTTCCCAAAGAGCTTTAGAACAAGGCGTAGTTTTCACTGCTGGCTCTTTGGGCGTGGGACCCATCTCCAGCCGTATGGCCATTTTTGTGCCTGGCCTGGCGCGAAGCGGGAAAGGGTGGCTTTGAGGCTGAAGGCAGCAGCAAAGCCCACAGCCCCCAGGTCTGTGGGGCTACGCAAGCGGTTCCCAAAGAGCTTTAGAACAAGGCATAGTTTTCCCTGCTGGCTCTTTGGGCGGGGGACCCATCTCCAGCCGTATGGCCATTTTTGTGCCTGGCACGGCGCCAAGTGGGAAAGGGTGGTGTCGAGGCTGAAGGCAGCAGGAAAGCCCACAGCCCCCAGGTCTGTGGGGCTATGCAAGCGGTTCCCAAAGAGCTTTAGAACAAGGCATAGTTTTCCCTGATGGCTCTTTGGGCATGGGACCCATCTCCACCCATAGGCCATTTTTGTGCCTGGCGCCGCGCCAAGTGGGAAAGGGTGCTGTCGAGGCTGAAGGCAGCAGGAAAGCCTGCAGCCCCCAGGTCTGTGCGGCTACGCAAGCGGTTCCCAAAGAGCTTTAGAACAAGGCATAGTTTTCCCTGCTGGCTCTTTTGGCATGGGTCCCATCTCCAGCCGTATGGCAATTTTTGTGCCTGGCCCGGCGCCAAGTGGGAAAGGGTGGTTTTGAGGCTGAAGGCAGCAGGAAAGCCTGCAGGCCCCACGTCTGTGGGGCTACGCAAGCGGTTCCCAAAGAGCTTTAGAACAAGGCATAGTTTTCCTTGCTGGGCCTTTGGGCATGGGACCCATTTCCAGCCGTATGGCCATTTTTGTGCCTGATGCGGCGCCAAGTGGGAAAGGGTGGCTTTGAGGTTGAAGGCAGCAGGAAAACCCGCAGCCCCCAGGTCTGTGGGGCTACGCAAGTGGTTCCCAAATAGCTTTAGAACAAGGCATAGTTTTCCCTGCTGGCTCTTCGGGCGGGGGACCCATCTCCAGCCGTATGGCCATTTTTGTGCCTGATGGGGCGCCAAGTGGGAAAGGGTGGTTTTGAGGCTGAAGGCAGCAGGAAAGCCCGCAGCCCCCAGGTCTGTGGGGCTATGCAAGCGGTTCCCAAAGAGCTTTAGAACAAGGCATAGTTTTCCCTGCTGGCTCTTTGGACGGGGGACCCATCTCCAGCCGTATGGCCATTTTTGTGCCTGGCGCGGTGCGTAGTGGGAAAGGGTGGTTTTGACGCTGAAGGCAGCAGCAAAGCCCGCAGCCCCCAGGTCTGTGGGGCTACGCAAGCGGTTCCCAAAGAGCTTTAGAACAAGGCATAGTTTTCCCTGCTGGCTCTTTGGGCGGGGGACCCATCTCCAGCCGTATGGCCATTTTTGTGCCTGGCGCGGCGCCAAGTGGGAAAGGGTGGTTTTGAGGCTGAAGGCAGCAGCAAAGCCTGCAGCCCCCAGGTCTGTGGGGCCAAGCAAGCGGTTCCCAAAGAGCTTTAGAACAAGGCATAGTTTTCCCTGCTGGCTCTTTGGGCATGGGACCCATCTCCAGCCATAGGCCATTTTTGTGCCTGGCGCGGCGCCAAGTGGGAAAGGGTGGCTTTGAGGCTGAAGGCAGCAGCAAAGCCTGCAGGCCCCACGTCTGTGGGGCCACGCAAGCGGTTCCCAAAGAGCTTTAGAACAAGGCATAGTTTTCCTTGCTGGGTCTTTGGGCATGGGACCGATCTCCAGCCATAGGCCATTTTTTTGCCTGATGGAGTGCCAAGTGTGAAAGGGTGGCTTTGAGGCTGAAGGCAGCAGGAAAGCCTGCAGCCCCCAGGTCTGTGGGGCTACGCAAGCGGTTCCCAAAGAGCTTTAGAACAAGGCATAGTTTTCCTTGCTGGCTCTTTGGGCATGGGACCCATCTCCAGCCATAGGCCATTTTTGTGCCTGATGCGGCGCCAAGTGGGAAAGGGTGGCTTTGAGGCTGAAGGCAGCAGGAAAGCCCGCAGCCCCCAGGTCTGTGCGGCTACGCAAGCGGTTCCCAAAGAGCTTTAGAACAAGGCATAATTTTCCTTGCTGGCTCTCTGGGCGGGGGACCCATCTCCAGCCGTATGGCCATTTTTGTGCCTAGCGCGACGCCAAGTGGGAAAGGGTGGCTTTGAGGCTGAAGGCAGCAGCAAAGCCCGCAGCCCCCAGGTCTGTGGGGCTACGCAAGCGGTTCCCAAAGAGCTTTAGAACAAGGCATAGTTTTCCCTGCTGGGTCTTTGGGCATGGGACCCATCTCCAGCCGTATGGCCATTTTTGTGCCTGGCGCGGCGCCAAGTGGGAAAGGGTGGTTTTGAGGCTGAAGGCAGCAGGAAAGCCCGCAGCCCCCAGGTCTTTGGGGCTACGCAAGCGGTTCCCAAAGAGCTTTAGAACAAGGCATAGTTTTCCCTGCTGGCTCTTTGGGCGGGGGACCCATCTCCAGCCGTATGGCCATTTTTGTGCCTGGCACGGCGCCAAGTGGGAAAGGGTGGTGTCGAGGCTGAAGGCAGCAGGAAAGCCCGCAGCCCCCAGGTCTGTGGGGCTACGCAAGCGGTTCCCAAAGAGCTTTAGAACAAGGCATAGTTTTCCCTGCTGGCTCTCTGGGCGGGGGACCCATCTCCAGCCATAGACCATTTTTGTGCCTAGCGCGGCGCCAAGTGGGAAAGGGTGGCTTTGAGGCTGAAGGCAGCAGCAAAGCCTGCAGGCCCCACGTCTGTGGGGCCACGCAAGCGGTTCCCAAAGAGCTTTAGAACAAGGCATAGTTTTCCTTGCTGGGTCTTTGGGCATGGGACCGATCTCCAGCCATAGATCATTTTTTTACCTGATGGAGTGCCAAGTGGGAAAGGGTGGCTTTGAGGCTGAAGGCAGCAGGAAAGCCTGCAGCCCCCAGGTCTGTGGGGCTACGCAAGCGGTTCCCAAAGAGCTTTAGAACAAGGCATAGTTTTCCTTGCTGGCTCTTTGGGCATGGGCCCCATCTCCAGCCATAGGCCATTTTTGTGCCTGATGCGGCGCCAAGTGGGAAAGGGTGGCTTTGAGGCTGAAGGCAGCAGGAAAGCCCGCAGCCCCCAGGTCTGTGCGGCTACGCAAGCGGTTCCCAAAGAGCTTTAGAACAAGGCATAGTTTTCCCTGCTGGCTCTTTGGGCGGGGGACCCATCTCCATCCATAGACCATTTTTGTGCCTAGCGCGGCGCCAAGTGGGAAAGGGTGGCTTTGAGGCTGAAGGCAGCAGGAAAGCCCGCAGCGCCAGGTCTGTGGGGCTACGCAAGCGGTTCCCAAAGAGCTTTAGAACAAGGCATAATTTTCCTTGCTGGCTCTCTGGGCGGGGGACCCATCTCCAGCCGTATGGCCATTTTTGTGCCTGGCGCGGCGCCAAGTGGGAAAGGGTGGTGTCGAGGCTGAAGGCAGCAGGAAAGCCCGCAGCCCCCAGGTCTGTGGGGCTACGCAAGCGGTTCCCAAAGAGCTTTAGAACAAGGCATAGTTTTCCCTGCTGGCTCTTTGGGCGGGGGACCCATCTCCAGCCGTATGGCCATTTTTGTGCCTGGCGCGGTGCGTAGTGGGAAAGGGTGGTTTTGAGGCTGAAGGCAGCAGGAAAGCCTGCAGCCCCCAGGTCTGTGGGGCCAAGCAAGCGGTTCCCAAAGAGCTTTAGAACAAGGCATAGTTTTCCCTGCTGGCTCTTTGGGCATGGGACCCATCTCCAGCCATAGGCCATTTTTGTGCCTGATAGGGCGCCAAGTGGGAAAGGGTGGCTTTGAGGCTGAAGGCAGCAGGAAAGCCTGCAGCCCCCAGGTCTGTGGGGCTACGCAAGCGGTTCCCAAAGAGCTTTAGAAGAAGGCATAGTTTTCCCTGCTGGCTCTTTGGACGGGGGACCCATTTCCAGCCGTATGGCCATTTTTGTGCCTGGCGCGGTGCGTAGTGGTAAAGGGTGGTTTTGACGCTGAAGGCAGCAGGAAAGCCCGCAGCCCCCAGGTCTGTGCGGCTACGCAAGCGGTTCCCAAAGAGCTTTAGAACAAGGCATAGTTTTCCCTGCTGGCTCTTTGGGCGGGGGACCCATCTCCAGCCGTATGGCCATTTTTGTGCCTGGCGCGGCGCCAAGTGGGAAAGGGTGGTTTTGAGGCTGAAGGCAGCAGCAAAGCCTGCAGCCCCCAGGTCTGTGGGGCCAAGCAAGCGGTTCCCAAAGAGCTTTAGAACAAGGCATAGTTTTCCCTGCTGGCTCTTTGGGCATGGGACCCATCTCCAGCCATAGGCCATTTTTGTGCCTGGCGCGGCGCCAAGTGGGAAAGGGTGGCTTTGAGGCTGAAGGCAGCAGCAAAGCCTGCAGGCCCCACGTCTGTGGGGCCACGCAAGCGGTTCCCAAAGAGCTTTAGAACAAGGCATAGTTTTCCTTGCTGGGTCTTTGGGCATGGGACCGATCTCCAGCCATAGGCCATTTTTTTGCCTGATGGAGTGCCAAGTGGGAAAGGGTGGCTTTGAGGCTGAAGGCAGCAGGAAAGCCTGCAGCCCCCAGGTCTGTGGGGCTACGCAAGCGGTTCCCAAAGAGCTTTAGAACAAGGCATAGTTTTCCTTGCTGGCTCTTTGGGCATGGGACCCATCTCCAGCCATAGGCCATTTTTGTGCCTGATGCGGCGCCAAGTGGGAAAGGGTGGCTTTGACGCTGAAGGCAGCAGGAAAGCCCGCAGCCCCCAGGTCTGTGCGGCTACGCAAGCGGTTCCCAAAGAGATTTAGAACAAGGCATAATTTTCCTTGCTGGCTCTCTGGGCGGGGGACCCATCTCCAGCCGTATGGCCATTTTTGTGCCTAGCGCGACGCCAAGTGGGAAAGGGTGGCTTTGAGGCTGAAGGCAGCAGCAAAGCCCGCAGCCCCCAGGTCTGTGGGGCTACGCAAGCGGTTCCCAAAGAGCTTTAGAACAAGGCATAGTTTTCCCTGCTGGGTCTTTGGGCATGGGACCCATCTCCAGCCATAGGCCATTTTTGTGCCTGGCGCGGCGCCAAGTGGGAAAGGGTGGTGTCGAGGCTGAAGGCAGCAGGAAAGCCCGCAGCCCCCAGGTCTGTGGGGCTACACAAGCGGTCCCCAAAGAGCTTTAGAACAAGGCATAGTTTTCCCTGCTGGCTCTTTGGGCGGGGGACCCATCTCCAGCCGTATGGCCATTTTTGTGCCTGGCGCGGCGCCAAGTGGGAAAGGGTGGTTTTGAGGCTGAAGGCAGCAGGAAAGCCTGCAGCCCCCAGGTCTGTGGGGCTACGCAAGCGGTTCCCAAAGAGCTTTAGAAGAAGGCATAGTTTTCCCTGCTGGCTCTTTGGACGGGGGACCCATTTCCAGCCGTATGGCCATTTTTGTGCCTGGCGCGGTGCGTAGTGGGAAAGGGTGGCTTTGACGCTGAAGGCAGCAGGAAAGCCCGCAGCCCCCAGGTCTGTGCGGCTACGCAAGCGGTTCCCAAAGAGCTTTAGAACAAGGCATAGTTTTCCCTGCTGGCTCTTTGGGCGGGGGACCCATCTCCAGCCGTATGGCCATTTTTGTGCCTGGCGCGGTGCCAAGTGGGAAAGGGTGGTTTTGAGGCTGAAGGCAGCAGCAAAGCCTGCAGCCCCCAGGTCTGTGGGGCCAAGCAAGCGGTTCCCAAAGAGCTTTAGAACAAGGCATAGTTTTCCCTGCTGGCTCTTTGGGCATGGGACCCATCTCCAGCCATAGGCCATTTTTGTGCCTGGCGCGGCGCCAAGTGGGAAAGGGTGGCTTTGAGGCTGAAGGCAGCAGGAAAGCCTGCAGCCCCCAAGTCTCTGGGGCTACGCAAGCAGTTCCCAAAGAGCTTTAGAACAAGGCATAATTTTCCCTGCTGGCTCTCTGGGCGGGGGACCCATCTCCAGCCATAGGCCGTTTTTGTGCCTGGCGCGGCGCCAAGTGGGAAAGGGTGCTGTCGAGGCTGAAGGCAGCAGGAAAGCCTGCAGCCCCCAGGTCTGTGGGGCTATGCAAGCGGTTCCCAAAGAGCTTTAGAACAAGGCATAGTTTTCCCTGCTGGCTCTTTGGGCGGGGGACCCATCTCCAGTCGTATGGCTATTTTTATGCCTGGCGCGGTGCGTAGTGGGAAAGGGTGGTTTTGAGGCTGAAGGCAGCAGGAAAGCCCGCAGCCCCCAGGTCTTTGGGGCTACGCAAGCGGTTCCCAAAGAGCTTTAGAACAAGGCATAGTTTTCCCTGCTGGCTCTTTGGGCGGGGGACCCATCTCCAGCCGTATGGCCATTTTTGTGCCTGGCACGGCGCCAAGTGGGAAAGGGTGGTGTCGAGGCTGAAGGCAGCAGGAAAGCCCGCAGCCCCCATGTCTGTAGGGCTACGCAAGCGGTTCCCAAAGAGCTTTAGAACAAGGCATAGTTTTCCCTGCTGGCTCTCTGGGCGGGGGACCCATCTCCAGCCATAGACCATTTTTGTGCCTAGCGCGGCGCCAAGTGGGAAAGGGTGGCTTTGAGGCTGAAGGCAGCAGCAAAGCCTGCAGCCCCCAGGTCTGTGGGGCCAAGCAAGCGGTTCCCAAAGAGCTTTAGAACAAGGCATAGTTTTCCTTGCTGGCTCTTTGGGCATGGGACCGATCTCCAGCCATAGGCCATTTTTTTACCTGATGGAGTGCCAAGTGGGAAAGGGTGGCTTTGAGGCTGAAGGCAGCAGGAAAGCCTGCAGCCCCCAGGTCTGTGGGGCTACGCAAGCGGTTCCCAAAGAGCTTTAGAACAAGGCATAGTTTTCCTTGCTGGCTCTTTGGGCATGGGCCCCATCTCCAGCCATAGGCCATTTTTGTGCCTGATGCGGCGCCAAGTGGGAAAGGGTGGCTTTGAGGCTGAAGGCAGCAGGAAATCCCGCAGCCCCCAGGTCTGTGGGGCTACACAAGCGGTTCCCAAAGAGCTTTAGAACAAGGCATAGTTTTCCCTGCTGGCTCTTTGGGCGGGGGACCCATCTCCAGCCGTATGGCCATTTTTGTGCCTGGCGCGGCGCCAAGTGGGAAAGGGTGGTTTTGAGGCTGAAGGCAGCAGGAAAGCCTGCAGCCCCCAGGTCTGTGGGGCTACGCAAGCGGTTCCCAAAGAGCTTTAGAAGAAGGCATAGTTTTCCCTGCTGGCTCTTTGGACGGGGGACCCATTTCCAGCCGTATGGCCATTTTTGTGCCTGGCGCGGTGCGTAGTGGTAAAGGGTGGTTTTGACGCTGAAGGCAGCAGGAAAGCCCGCAGCCCCCAGGTCTGTGCGGCTACGCAAGCGGTTCCCAAAGAGCTTTAGAACAAGGCATAGTTTTCCCTGCTGGCTCTTTGGGCGGGGGACCCATCTCCAGCCGTATGGCCATTTTTGTGCCTGGCGCGGCGCCAAGTGGGAAAGGGTGGTTTTGAGGCTGAAGGCAGCAGCAAAGCCTGCAGCCCCCAGGTCTGTGGGGCCAAGCAAGCGGTTCCCAAAGAGCTTTAGAACAAGGCATAGTTTTCCCTGCTGGCTCTTTGGGCATGGGACCCATCTCCAGCCATAGGCCATTTTTGTGCCTGGCGCGGCGCCAAGTGGGAAAGGGTGGCTTTGAGGCTGAAGGCAGCAGGAAAGCCTGCAGCCCCCAAGTCTCTGGGGCTACGCAAGCAGTTCCCAAAGAGCTTTAGAACAAGGCATAATTTTCCCTGCTGGCTCTCTGGGCGGGGGACCCATCTCCAGCCATAGGCCGTTTTTGTGCCTGGCGCGGCGCCAAGTGGGAAAGGGTGCTGTCGAGGCTGAAGGCAGCAGCAAAGCCTGCAGCCCCCAGGTCTGTGGGGCTACGCAAGCGGTTCCCAAAGAGCTTTAGAACAAGGCATAGTTTTCCCTGCTGGCTCTTTGGGCGGGGGACCCATCTCCAGTCGTATGGCTATTTTTATGCCTGGCGCGGTGCGTAGTGGGAAAGGGTGGTTTTGAGGCTGAAGGCAGCAGCAAAGCCCGCAGCCCCCAGGTCTGTGGGGCTACGCAAGCGGTTCCCAAAGAGCTTTAGAACAAGGCATAGTTTTCCCTGCTGGCTCTTTGGGCGGGGGACCCATCTCCAGCCGTATGGCCATTTTTGTGCCTGGCACGGCGCCAAGTGGGAAAGGGTGGTGTCGAGGCTGAAGGCAGCAGGAAAGCCCGCAGCCCCCATGTCTGTAGGGCTACGCAAGCGGTTCCCAAAGAGCTTTAGAACAAGGCATAGTTTTCCCTGCTGGCTCTCTGGGCGGGGGACCCATCTCCAGCCATAGACCATTTTTGTGCCTAGCGCGGCGCCAAGTGGGAAAGGGTGGCTTTGAGGCTGAAGGCAGCAGCAAAGCCTGCAGGCCCCACGTCTGTGGGGCCACTCAAGCGGTTCCCAAAGAGCTTTAGAACAAGGCATAGTTTTCCTTGCTGGCTCTTTGGGCATGGGACCGATCTCCAGCCATAGGCCATTTTTTTACCTGATGGAGTGCCAAGTGGGAAAGGGTGGCTTTGAGGCTGAAGGCAGCAGGAAAGCCTGCAGCCCCCAGGTCTGTGGGGCTACGCAAGCGGTTCCCAAAGAGCTTTAGAACAAGGCATAGTTTTCCTTGCTGGCTCTTTGGGCATGGGCCCCATCTCCAGCCATAGGCCATTTTTGTGCCTGATGCGGCGCCAAGTGGGAAAGGGTGGCTTTGAGGCTGAAGGCAGCAGGAAAGCCCGCAGCCCCCAGGTCTGTGCGGCTACGCAAGCGGTTCCCAAAGAGCTTTAGAACAAGGCAAAATTTTCCTTGCTGGCTCTCTGGGCGGGGGACCCATCTCCAGCCGTATGGCCATTTTTGTGCCTAGCGCGACGCCAAGTGGGAAAGGGTGGATTTGAGGCTGAAGGCAGCAGCAAAGCCTGCAGCCCCCAGGTCTGTGGGGCTACGCAAGCGGTTCCCAAAGAGCTTTAGAACAAGGCATAGTTTTCCCTGCTGGGTCTTTGGGCATGGGACCCATCTCCAGCCATAGGCCATTTTTGTGCCTGGCGCGACACCAAGTGGGAAAGGGTGGCTTTGAGGCTGAAGGCAGCAGGAAAGCCCGCAGCGCCAGGTCTGTGGGGCTACGCAAGCGGTTCCCAAAGAGCTTTAGAACAAGGCATAATTTTCCTTGCTGGCTCTCTGGGCGGGGGACCCATCTCCAGCCGTATGGCCATTTTTGTGCCTGGCGCGGCGCCAAGTGGGAAAGGGTGGTGTCGAGGCTGAAGGCAGCAGGAAAGCCCGCAGCCCCCAGGTCTGTGGGGCTACGCAAGCGGTTCCCAAAGAGCTTTAGAACAAGGCATAATTTTCCTTGCTGGCTCTCTGGGCGGGGGACCCATCTCCAGCCGTATGGCCATTTTTGTGTCTGGCGCGGCGCCAAGTGGGAAAGGGTGGTGTCGAGGCTGAAGGCAGCAGGAAAGCCCGCAGCCCCCAGGTCTGTGGGGCTACGCAAGCGGTTCCCAAAGAGCTTTAGAACAAGGCATAGTTTTCCCTGCTGGCTCTTTGGGCGGGGGACCCATCTCCAGCCGTATGGCCATTTTTGTGCCTGGCACGGCGCCAAGTGGGAAAGGGTGGCTTTGAGGCTGAAGGCAGCAGCAAAGCCTGCAGCCCCCAGGTCTGTGGGGCCAAGCAAGCGGTTCCCAAAGAGCTTTAGAACAAGGCATAGTTTTCCCTGCTGGCTCTTTGGGCATGGGACCCATCTCCAGCCATAGGCCATTTTTGTGCCTGGCGCGGCGCCAAGTGGGAAAGGGTGGCTTTGAGGCTGAAGGCAGCAGCAAAGCCTGCAGGCCCCACGTCTGTGGGGCCACGCAAGCGGTTCCCAAAGAGCTTTAGAACAAGGCATAGTTTTCCTTGCTGGGTCTTTGGGCATGGGACCGATCTCCAGCCATAGGCCATTTTTTTGCCTGATGGAGTGCCAAGTGTGAAAGGGTGGCTTTGAGGCTGAAGGCAGCAGGAAAGCCTGCAGCCCCCAGGTCTGTGGGGCTACGCAAGCGGTTCCCAAAGAGCTTTAGAACAAGGCATAGTTTTCCTTGCTGGCTCTTTGGGCATGGGACCCATCTCCAGCCATAGGCCATTTTTGTGCCTGATGCGGCGCCAAGTGGGAAAGGGTGGCTTTGAGGCTGAAGGCAGCAGGAAAGCCCGCAGCCCCCAGGTCTGTGCGGCTACGCAAGCGGTTCCCAAAGAGCTTTAGAACAAGGCATAATTTTCCTTGCTGGCTCTCTGGGCGGGGGACCCATCTCCAGCCGTATGGCCATTTTTGTGCCTAGCGCGACGCCAAGTGGGAAAGGGTGGCTTTGAGGCTGAAGGCAGCAGGAAAGCCCGCAGCCCCCAGGTCTGTGGGGCTACGCAAGCGGTTCCCAAAGAGCTTTAGAACAAGGCATAGTTTTCCCTGCTGGGTCTTTGGGCATGGGACCCATCTCCAGCCGTATGGCCATTTTTGTGCCTGGCGCGGCGCCAAGTGGGAAAGGGTGGTGTCGAGGCTGAAGGCAGCAGGAAAGCCCGCAGCCCCCAGGTCTGTGGGGCTACGCAAGCGGTTCCCAAAGAGCTTTAGAACAAGGCATAGTTTTCCCTGCTGGCTCTTTGGGCGGGGGACCCATCTCCAGCCGTATGGCCATTTTTGTGCCTGGCGCGGTGCGTAGTGGGAAAGGGTGGTTTTGAGGCTGAAGGCAGCAGGAAAGCCTGCAGCCCCCAGGTCTGTGGGGCCAAGCAAGAGGTTCCCAAAGAGCTTTAGAACAAGGCATAGTTTTCCCTGCTGGCTCTTTGGGCATGGGACCCATCTCCAGCCATAGGCCATTTTTGTGCCTGATAGGGCGCCAAGTGGGAAAGGGTGGCTTTGAGGCTGAAGGCAGGAGGAAAGCCTGCAGCCCCCAGGTCTGTGGGGCTACGCAAGCGGTTCCCAAAGAGCTTTAGAAGAAGGCATAGTTTTCCCTGCTGGCTCTTTGGACGGGGGACCCATTTCCAGCCGTATGGCCATTTTTGTGCCTGGCGCGGTGCGTAGTGGTAAAGGGTGGTTTTGACGCTGAAGGCAGCAGGAAAGCCCGCAGCCCCCAGGTCTGTGCGGCTACGCAAGCGGTTCCCAAAGAGCTTTAGAACAAGGCATAGTTTTCCCTGCTGGCTCTTTGGGCGGGGGACCCATCTCCAGCCGTATGGCCATTTTTGTGCCTGGCGCGGCGCCAAGTGGGAAAGGGTGGTTTTGAGGCTGAAGGCAGCAGCAAAGCCTGCAGCCCCCAGGTCTGTGGGGCCAAGCAAGCGGTTCCCAAAGAGCTTTAGAACAAGGCATAGTTTTCCCTGCTGGCTCTTTGGGCATGGGACCCATCTCCAGCCATAGGCCATTTTTGTGCCTGGCGCGGCGCCAAGTGGGAAAGGGTGGCTTTGAGGCTGAAGGCAGCAGCAAAGCCTGCAGGCCCCACGTCTGTGGGGCCACGCAAGCGGTTCCCAAAGAGCTTTAGAACAAGGCATAGTTTTCCTTGCTGGGTCTTTGGGCATGGGACCGATCTCCAGCCATAGGCCATTTTTTTGCCTGATGGAGTGCCAAGTGTGAAAGGGTGGCTTTGAGGCTGAAGGCAGCAGGAAAGCCTGCAGCCCCCAGGTCTGTGGGGCTACGCAAGCGGTTCCCAAAGAGCTTTAGAACAAGGCATAGTTTTCCTTGCTGGCTCTTTGGGCATGGGACCCATCTCCAGCCATAGGCCATTTTTGTGCCTGATGCGGCGCCAAGTGGGAAAGGGTGGCTTTGAGGCTGAAGGCAGCAGGAAAGCCCGCAGCCCCCAGGTCTGTGCGGCTACGCAAGCGGTTCCCAAAGAGCTTTAGAACAAGGCATAATTTTCCTTGCTGGCTCTCTGGGCGGGGGACCCATCTCCAGCCGTATGGCCATTTTTGTGCCTAGCGCGACGCCAAGTGGGAAAGGGTGGCTTTGAGGCTGAAGGCAGCAGCAAAGCCCGCAGCCCCCAGGTCTGTGGGGCTACGCAAGCGGTTCCCAAAGAGCTTTAGAACAAGGCATAGTTTTCCCTGCTGGGTCTTTGGGCATGGGACCCATCTCCAGCCGTATGGCCATTTTTGTGCCTGGCGCGGCGCCAAGTGGGAAAGGGTGGTGTCGAGGCTGAAGGCAGCAGGAAAGCCCGCAGCCCCCAGGTCTGTGGGGCTACGCAAGCGGTTCCCAAAGAGCTTTAGAACAAGGCATAGTTTTCCCTGCTGGCTCTTTGGGCGGGGGACCCATCTCCAGCCGTATTGCCATTTTTGTGCCTGGCGCGGTGCGTAGTGGGAAAGGGTGGTTTTGAGGCTGAAGGCAGCAGGAAAGCCTGCAGCCCCCAGGTCTGTGGGGCCAAGCAAGCGGTTCCCAAAGAGCTTTAGAACAAGGCATAGTTTTCCCTGCTGGCTCTTTGGGCGGGGGACCCATCTCCAGCCGTATGGCCATTTTTGTGCCTGGCGCGGCGCCAAGTGGGAAAGGGTGGTTTTGAGGCTGAAGGCAGCAGCAAAGCCTGCAGCCCCCAGGTCTGTGGGGCCAAGCAAGCGGTTCCCAAAGAGCTTTAGAACAAGGCATAGTTTTCCCTGCTGGCTCTTTGGGCATGGGACCCATCTCCAGCCATAGGCCATTTTTGTGCCTGGCGCGGCGCCAAGTGGGAAAGGGTGGCTTTGAGGCTGAAGGCAGCAGCAAAGCCTGCAGGCCCCACGTCTGTGGGGCCACGCAAGCGGTTCCCAAAGAGCTTTAGAACAAGGCATAGTTTTCCTTGCTGGGTCTTTGGGCATGGGACCGATCTCCAGCCATAGGCCATTTTTTTGCCTGATGGAGTGCCAAGTGGGAAAGGGTGGCTTTGAGGCTGAAGGCAGCAGGAAAGCCTGCAGCCCCCAGGTCTGTGGGGCTACGCAAGCGGTTCCCAAAGAGCTTTAGAACAAGGCATAGTTTTCCTTGCTGGCTCTTTGGGCATGGGACCCATCTCCAGCCATAGGCCATTTTTGTGCCTGATGCGGCGCCAAGTGGGAAAGGGTGGCTTTGAGGCTGAAGGCAGCAGGAAAGCCCGCAGCCCCCAGGTCTGTGCGGCTACGCAAGCGGTTCCCAAAGAGATTTAGAACAAGGCATAATTTTCCTTGCTGGCTCTCTGGGCGGGGGACCCATCTCCAGCCGTATGGCCATTTTTGTGCCTAGCGCGACGCCAAGTGGGAAAGGGTGGCTTTGAGGCTGAAGGCAGCAGCAAAGCCCGCAGCCCCCAGGTCTGTGGGGCTACGCAAGCGGTTCCCAAAGAGCTTTAGAACAAGGCATAGTTTTCCCTGCTGGGTCTTTGGGCATGGGACCCATCTCCAGCCATAGGCCATTTTTGTGCCTGGCGCGACGCCAAGTGGGAAAGGGTGGCTTTGAGGCTGAAGGCAGCAGGAAAGCCCGCAGCCCCCAGGTCTGTGGGGCTACGCAAGCGGTTCCCAAAGAGCTTTAGAACAAGGCATAATTTTCCTTGCTGGCTCTCTGGGCGGGGGACCCATCTCCAGCCGTATGGCCATTTTTGTGCCTGGCGCGGCGCCAAGTGGGAAAGGGTGGTGTCGAGGCTGAAGGCAGCAGGAAAGCCCGCAGCCCCCAGGTCTGTGGGGCTACACAAGCGGTTCCCAAAGAGCTTTAGAACAAGGCATAGTTTTCCCTGCTGGCTCTTTGGGCGGGGGACCCATCTCCAGCCGTATGGCCATTTTTGTGCCTGGCGCGGCGCCAAGTGGGAAAGGGTGGTTTTGAGGCTGAAGGCAGCAGCAAAGCCTGCAGCCCCCAGGTCTGTGGGGCCAAGCAAGCGGTTCCCAAAGAGCTTTAGAAGAAGGCATAGTTTTCCCTGCTGGCTCTTTGGACGGGGGACCCATTTCCAGCCGTATGGCCATTTTTGTGCCTGGCGCAGTGCGTAGTGGTAAAGGGTGGTTTTGACGCTGAAGGCAGCAGGAAAGCCCGCAGCCCCCAGGTCTGTGCGGCTACGCAAGCGGTTCCCAAAGAGCTTTAGAACAAGGCATAGTTTTCCCTGCTGGCTCTTTGGGCGGGGGACCCATCTCCAGCCGTATGGCCATTTTTGTGCCTGGCGCGGCGCCAAGTGGGAAAGGGTGGTTTTGAGGCTGAAGGCAGCAGCAAAGCCTGCAGCCCCCAGGTCTGTGGGGCCAAGCAAGCGGTTCCCAAAGAGCTTTAGAACAAGGCATAATTTTCCCTGCTGGCTCTCTGGGCGGGGGACCCATCTCCAGCCATAGGCCGTTTTTGTGCCTGGCGCGGCGCCAAGTGGGAAAGGGTGCTGTCGAGGCTGAAGGCAGCAGCAAAGCCTGCAGCCCCCAGGTCTGTGGGGCTATGCAAGCGGTTCCCAAAGAGCTTTAGAACAAGGCATAGTTTTCCCTGCTGGCTCTTTGGGCGGGGGACCCATCTCCAGTCGTATGGCTATTTTTATGCCTGGCGCGGTGCGTAGTGGGAAAGGGTGGTTTTGAGGCTGAAGGCAGCAGGAAAGCCCGCAGCCCCCAGGTCTGTGGGGCTACGCAAGCGGTTCCCAAAGAGCTTTAGAACAAGGCATAGTTTTCCCTGCTGGCTCTTTGGGCGGGGGACCCATCTCCAGCCGTATGGCCATTTTTGTGCCTGGCACGGCGCCAAGTGGGAAAGGGTGGTGTCGAGGCTGAAGGCAGCAGGAAAGCCCGCAGCCCCCATGTCTGTAGGGCTACGCAAGCGGTTCCCAAAGAGCTTTAGAACAAGGCATAGTTTTCCCTGCTGGCTCTCTGGGCGGGGGACCCATCTCCAGCCATAGACCATTTTTGTGCCTAGCGCGGCGCCAAGTGGGAAAGGGTGGCTTTGAGGCTGAAGGCAGCAGCAAAGCCTGCAGGCCCCACGTCTGTGGGGCCACGCAAGCGGTTCCCAAAGAGCTTTAGAACAAGGCATAGTTTTCCTTGCTGGGTCTTTGGGCATGGGACCGATCTCCAGCCATAGGCCATTTTTTTGCCTGATGGAGTGCCAAGTGGGAAAGGGTGGCTTTGAGGCTGAAGGCAGCAGGAAAGCCTGCAGCCCCCAGGTCTGTGGGGCTACGCAAGCGGTTCCCAAAGAGCTTTAGAACAAGGCATAGTTTTCCTTGCTGGCTCTTTGGGCATGGGCCCCATCTCCAGCCATAGGCCATTTTTGTGCCTGATGCGGCGCCAAGTGGGAAAGGGTGGCTTTGAGGCTGAAGGCAGCAGGAAAGCCCGCAGCCCCCAGGTCTGTGCGGCTACGCAAGCGGTTCCCAAAGAGCTTTAGAACAAGGCAAAATTTTCCTTGCTGGCTCTCTGGGCGGGGGACCCATCTCCAGCCGTATGGCCATTTTTGTGCCTAGCGCGACGCCAAGTGGGAAAGGGTGGCTTTGAGGCTGAAGGCAGCAGCAAAGCCTGCAGCCCCCAGGTCTGTGGGGCTACGCAAGCGGTTCCCAAAGAGCTTTAGAACAAGGCATAGTTTTCCCTGCTGGGTCTTTGGGCATGGGACCCATCTCCAGCCATAGGCCATTTTTGTGCCTGGCGCGACACCAAGTGGGAAAGGGTGGCTTTGAGGCTGAAGGCAGCAGGAAAGCCCGCAGCGTCAGGTCTGTCGGGCTACGCAAGCGGTTCCCAAAGAGCTTTAGAACAAGGCATAATTTTCCTTGCTGGCTCTCTGGGCGGGGGACCCATCTCCAGCCGTATGGCCATTTTTGTGCCTGGCGCGGCGCCAAGTGGGAAAGGGTGGTGTCGAGGCTGAAGGCAGCAGGAAAGCCCGCAGCCCCCAGGTCTGTGGGGCTACGCAAGCGGTTCCCAAAGAGCTTTAGAACAAGGCATAGTTTTCCCTGCTGGCTCTTTGGGCGGGGGACCCATCTCCAGCCGTATGGCCATTTTTGTGCCTGGCACGGCGCCAAGTGGGAAAGGGTGGCTTTGAGGCTGAAGGCAGCAGCAAAGCCTGCAGCCCCCAGGTCTGTGGGGCCAAGCAAGCGGTTCCCAAAGAGCTTTAGAACAAGGCATAGTTTTCCCTGCTGGCTCTTTGGGCATGGGACCCATCTCCAGCCATAGGCCATTTTTGTGCCTGGCGCGGCGCCAAGTGGGAAAGGGTGGCTTTGAGGCTGAAGGCAGCAGCAAAGCCTGCAGGCCCCACGTCTGTGGGGCCACGCAAGCGGTTCCCAAAGAGCTTTAGAACAAGGCATAGTTTTCCTTGCTGGGTCTTTGGGCATGGGACCGATCTCCAGCCATAGGCCATTTTTTTGCCTGATGGAGTGCCAAGTGTGAAAGGGTGGCTTTGAGGCTGAAGGCAGCAGGAAAGCCTGCAGCCCCCAGGTCTGTGGGGCTACGCAAGCGGTTCCCAAAGAGCTTTAGAACAAGGCATAGTTTTCCTTGCTGGCTCTTTGGGCATGGGACCCATCTCCAGCCATAGGCCATTTTTGTGCCTGATGCGGCGCCAAGTGGGAAAGGGTGGCTTTGAGGCTGAAGGCAGCAGGAAAGCCCGCAGCCCCCAGGTCTGTGCGGCTACGCAAGCGGTTCCCAAAGAGCTTTAGAACAAGGCATAATTTTCCTTGCTGGCTCTCTGGGCGGGGGACCCATCTCCAGCCGTATGGCCATTTTTGTGCCTAGCGCGACGCCAAGTGGGAAAGGGTGGCTTTGAGGCTGAAGGCAGCAGGAAAGCCCGCAGCCCCCAGGTCTGTGGGGCTACGCAAGCGGTTCCCAAAGAGCTTTAGAACAAGGCATAGTTTTCCCTGCTGGGTCTTTGGGCATGGGACCCATCTCCAGCCGTATGGCCATTTTTGTGCCTGGCGCGGCGCCAAGTGGGAAAGGGTGGTGTCGAGGCTGAAGGCAGCAGGAAAGCCCGCAGCCCCCAGGTCTGTGGGGCTACGCAAGCGGTTCCCAAAGAGCTTTAGAACAAGGCATAGTTTTCCCTGCTGGCTCTTTGGGCGGGGGACCCATCTCCAGCCGTATGGCCATTTTTGTGCCTGGCGCGGTGCGTAGTGGGAAAGGGTGGTTTTGAGGCTGAAGGCAGCAGGAAAGCCTGCAGCCCCCAGGTCTGTGGGGCCAAGCAAGCGGTTCCCAAAGAGCTTTAGAACAAGGCATAGTTTTCCCTGCTGGCTCTTTGGGCATGGGACCCATCTCCAGCCATAGGCCATTTTTGTGCCTGATAGGGCGCCAAGTGGGAAAGGGTGGCTTTGAGGCTGAAGGCAGGAGGAAAGCCTGCAGCCCCCAGGTCTGTGGGGCTACGCAAGCGGTTCCCAAAGAGCTTTAGAAGAAGGCATAGTTTTCCCTGCTGGCTCTTTGGACGGGGGACCCATTTCCAGCCGTATGGCCATTTTTGTGCCTGGCGCGGTGCGTAGTGGTAAAGGGTGGTTTTGACGCTGAAGGCAGCAGGAAAGCCCGCAGCCCCCAGGTCTGTGCGGCTACGCAAGCGGTTCCCAAAGAGCTTTAGAACAAGGCATAGTTTTCCCTGCTGGCTCTTTGGGCGGGGGACCCATCTCCAGCCGTATGGCCATTTTTGTGCCTGGCGCGGCGCCAAGTGGGAAAGGGTGGTTTTGAGGCTGAAGGCAGCAGCAAAGCCTGCAGCCCCCAGGTCTGTGGGGCCAAGCAAGCGGTTCCCAAAGAGCTTTAGAACAAGGCATAGTTTTCCCTGCTGGCTCTTTGGGCATGGGACCCATCTCCAGCCATAGGCCATTTTTGTGCCTGGCGCGGCGCCAAGTGGGAAAGGGTGGCTTTGAGGCTGAAGGCAGCAGCAAAGCCTGCAGGCCCCACGTCTGTGGGGCCACGCAAGCGGTTCCCAAAGAGCTTTAGAACAAGGCATAGTTTTCCTTGCTGGGTCTTTGGGCATGGGACCGATCTCCAGCCATAGGCCATTTTTTTGCCTGATGGAGTGCCAAGTGTGAAAGGGTGGCTTTGAGGCTGAAGGCAGCAGGAAAGCCTGCAGCCCCCAGGTCTGTGGGGCTACGCAAGCGGTTCCCAAAGAGCTTTAGAACAAGGCATAGTTTTCCTTGCTGGCTCTTTGGGCATGGGACCCATCTCCAGCCATAGGCCATTTTTGTGCCTGATGCGGCGCCAAGTGGGAAAGGGTGGCTTTGAGGCTGAAGGCAGCAGGAAAGCCCGCAGCCCCCAGGTCTGTGCGGCTACGCAAGCGGTTCCCAAAGAGCTTTAGAACAAGGCATAATTTTCCTTGCTGGCTCTCTGGGCGGGGGACCCATCTCCAGCCGTATGGCCATTTTTGTGCCTAGCGCGACGCCAAGTGGGAAAGGGTGGCTTTGAGGCTGAAGGCAGCAGCAAAGCCCGCAGCCCCCAGGTCTGTGGGGCTACGCAAGCGGTTCCCAAAGAGCTTTAGAACAAGGCATAGTTTTCCCTGCTGGGTCTTTGGGCATGGGACCCATCTCCAGCCGTATGGCCATTTTTGTGCCTGGCGCGGCGCCAAGTGGGAAAGGGTGGTGTCGAGGCTGAAGGCAGCAGGAAAGCCCGCAGCCCCCAGGTCTGTGGGGCTACGCAAGCGGTTCCCAAAGAGCTTTAGAACAAGGCATAGTTTTCCCTGCTGGCTCTTTGGGCGGGGGACCCATCTCCAGCCGTATTGCCATTTTTGTGCCTGGCGCGGTGCGTAGTGGGAAAGGGTGGTTTTGAGGCTGAAGGCAGCAGGAAAGCCTGCAGCCCCCAGGTCTGTGGGGCCAAGCAAGCGGTTCCCAAAGAGCTTTAGAACAAGGCATAGTTTTCCCTGCTGGCTCTTTGGGCGGGGGACCCATCTCCAGCCGTATGGCCATTTTTGTGCCTGGCGCGGCGCCAAGTGGGAAAGGGTGGTTTTGAGGCTGAAGGCAGCAGCAAAGCCTGCAGCCCCCAGGTCTGTGGGGCCAAGCAAGCGGTTCCCAAAGAGCTTTAGAACAAGGCATAGTTTTCCCTGCTGGCTCTTTGGGCATGGGACCCATCTCCAGCCATAGGCCATTTTTGTGCCTGGCGCGGCGCCAAGTGGGAAAGGGTGGCTTTGAGGCTGAAGGCAGCAGCAAAGCCTGCAGGCCCCACGTCTGTGGGGCCACGCAAGCGGTTCCCAAAGAGCTTTAGAACAAGGCATAGTTTTCCTTGCTGGGTCTTTGGGCATGGGACCGATCTCCAGCCATAGGCCATTTTTTTGCCTGATGGAGTGCCAAGTGGGAAAGGGTGGCTTTGAGGCTGAAGGCAGCAGGAAAGCCTGCAGCCCCCAGGTCTGTGGGGCTACGCAAGCGGTTCCCAAAGAGCTTTAGAACAAGGCATAGTTTTCCTTGCTGGCTCTTTGGGCATGGGACCCATCTCCAGCCATAGGCCATTTTTGTGCCTGATGCGGCGCCAAGTGGGAAAGGGTGGCTTTGAGGCTGAAGGCAGCAGGAAAGCCCGCAGCCCCCAGGTCTGTGCGGCTACGCAAGCGGTTCCCAAAGAGATTTAGAACAAGGCATAATTTTCCTTGCTGGCTCTCTGGGCGGGGGACCCATCTCCAGCCGTATGGCCATTTTTGTGCCTAGCGCGACGCCAAGTGGGAAAGGGTGGCTTTGAGGCTGAAGGCAGCAGCAAAGCCCGCAGCCCCCAGGTCTGTGGGGCTACGCAAGCGGTTCCCAAAGAGCTTTAGAACAAGGCATAGTTTTCCCTGCTGGGTCTTTGGGCATGGGACCCATCTCCAGCCATAGGCCATTTTTGTGCCTGGCGCGACGCCAAGTGGGAAAGGGTGGCTTTGAGGCTGAAGGCAGCAGGAAAGCCCGCAGCCCCCAGGTCTGTGGGGCTACGCAAGCGGTTCCCAAAGAGCTTTAGAACAAGGCATAATTTTCCTTGCTGGCTCTCTGGGCGGGGGACCCATCTCCAGCCGTATGGCCATTTTTGTGCCTGGCGCGGCGCCAAGTGGGAAAGGGTGGTGTCGAGGCTGAAGGCAGCAGGAAAGCCCGCAGCCCCCAGGTCTGTGGGGCTACACAAGCGGTTCCCAAAGAGCTTTAGAACAAGGCATAGTTTTCCCTGCTGGCTCTTTGGGCGGGGGACCCATCTCCAGCCGTATGGCCATTTTTGTGCCTGGCGCGGCGCCAAGTGGGAAAGGGTGGTTTTGAGGCTGAAGGCAGCAGCAAAGCCTGCAGCCCCCAGGTCTGTGGGGCCAAGCAAGCGGTTCCCAAAGAGCTTTAGAAGAAGGCATAGTTTTCCCTGCTGGCTCTTTGGACGGGGGACCCATTTCCAGCCGTATGGCCATTTTTGTGCCTGGCGCAGTGCGTAGTGGTAAAGGGTGGTTTTGACGCTGAAGGCAGCAGGAAAGCCCGCAGCCCCCAGGTCTGTGCGGCTACGCAAGCGGTTCCCAAAGAGCTTTAGAACAAGGCATAGTTTTCCCTGCTGGCTCTTTGGGCGGGGGACCCATCTCCAGCCGTATGGCCATTTTTGTGCCTGGCGCGGCGCCAAGTGGGAAAGGGTGGTTTTGAGGCTGAAGGCAGCAGCAAAGCCTGCAGCCCCCAGGTCTGTGGGGCCAAGCAAGCGGTTCCCAAAGAGCTTTAGAACAAGGCATAGTTTTCCCTGCTGGCTCTTTGGGCATGGGACCCATCTCCAGCCATAGGCCATTTTTGTGCCTGGCGCGGCGCCAAGTGGGAAAGGGTGGCTTTGAGGCTGAAGGCAGCAGGAAATCCTGCAGCCCCCAAGTCTCTGGGGCTACGCAAGCAGTTCCCAAAGAGCTTTAGAACAAGGCATAATTTTCCCTGCTGGCTCTCTGGGCGGGGGACCCATCTCCAGCCATAGGCCGTTTTTGTGCCTGGCGCGGCGCCAAGTGGGAAAGGGTGCTGTCGAGGCTGAAGGCAGCAGCAAAGCCTGCAGCCCCCAGGTCTGTGGGGCTACGCAAGCGGTTCCCAAAGAGCTTTAGAACAAGGCATAGTTTTCCTTGCTGGCTCTCTGGGCGGGGGACCCATCTCCAGCCATAGACCATTTTTGTGCCTAGCGCGGCGCCAAGTGGGAAAGGGTGGCTTTGAGGCTGAAGGCAGCAGCAAAGCCTGCAGGCCCCACGTCTGTGGGGCCACGCAAGCGGTTCCCAAAGAGCTTTAGAACAAGGCATAGTTTTCCTTGCTGGGTCTTTGGGCATGGGACCGATCTCCAGCCATAGGCCATTTTTTTGCCTGATGGAGTGCCAAGTGGGAAAGGGTGGCTTTGAGGCTGAAGGCAGCAGGAAAGCCTGCAGCCCCCAGGTCTGTGGGGCTACGCAAGCGGTTCCCAAAGAGCTTTAGAACAAGGCATAGTTTTCCTTGCTGGCTCTTTGGGCATGGGCCCCATCTCCAGCCATAGGCCATTTTTGTGCCTGATGCGGCGCCAAGTGGGAAAGGGTGGCTTTGAGGCTGAAGGCAGCAGGAAAGCCCGCAGCCCCCAGGTCTGTGCGGCTACGCAAGCGGTTCCCAAAGAGCTTTAGAACAAGGCAAAATTTTCCTTGCTGGCTCTCTGGGCGGGGGACCCATCTCCAGCCGTATGGCCATTTTTGTGCCTAGCGCGACGCCAAGTGGGAAAGGGTGGCTTTGAGGCTGAAGGCAGCAGCAAAGCCTGCAGCCCCCAGGTCTGTGGGGCTACGCAAGCGGTTCCCAAAGAGCTTTAGAACAAGGCATAGTTTTCCCTGCTGGGTCTTTGGGCATGGGACCCATCTCCAGCCATAGGCCATTTTTGTGCCTGGCGCGACACCAAGTGGGAAAGGGTGGCTTTGAGGCTGAAGGCAGCAGGAAAGCCCGCAGCGCCAGGTCTGTGGGGCTACGCAAGCGGTTCCCAAAGAGCTTTAGAACAAGGCATAGTTTTCCTTGCTGGCTCTCTGGGCGGGGGACCCATCTCCAGCCGTATGGCCATTTTTGTGCCTGGCGCGGCGCCAAGTGGGAAAGGGTGGTGTCGAGGCTGAAGGCAGCAGGAAAGCCCGCAGCCCCCAGGTCTGTGGGGCTACGCAAGCGGTTCCCAAAGGGCTTTAGAACAAGGCATAGTTTTCCCTGCTGGCTCTTTGGGCGGGGGACCCATCTCCAGCCGTATGGCCATTTTTGTGCCTGGCGCGGTGCGTAGTGGGAAAGGGTGGTTTTGAGGCTGAAGGCAGCAGGAAAGCCTGCAGCCCCCAGGTCTGTGGGGCCAAGCAAGCGGTTCCCAAAGAGCTTTAGAACAAGGCATAGTTTTCCCTGATGGCTCTTTGGGCATGGGACCCATCTCCAGCCATAGGCCATTTTTGTGCCTGATAGGGCGCCAAGTGGGAAAGGGTGGCTTTGAGGCTGAAGGCAGCAGGAAAGCCTGCAGCCCCCAGGTCTGTGGGGCTACGCAAGCGGTTCCCAAAGAGCTTTAGAAGAAGGCATAGTTTTCCCTGCTGGCTCTTTGGACGGGGGACCCATTTCCAGCCGTATGGCCATTTTTGTGCCTGGCGCGGTGCGTAGTGGTAAAGGGTGGTTTTGACGCTGAAGGCAGCAGGAAAGCCCGCAGCCCCCAGGTCTGTGCGGCTACGCAAGCGGTTCCCAAAGAGCTTTAGAACAAGGCATAGTTTTCCCTGCTGGCTCTTTGGGCGGGGGACCCATCTCCAGCCGTATGGCCATTTTTGTGCCTGGCGCGGCGCCAAGTGGGAAAGGGTGGCTTTGAGGCTGAAGGCAGCAGCAAAGCCTGCAGGCCCCACGTCTGTGGGGCCACGCAAGCGGTTCCCAAAGAGCTTTAGAACAAGGCATAGTTTTCCTTGCTGGCTCTTTGGGCATGGGACCCATCTCCAGCCATAGGCCATTTTTTTACCTGATGGAGTGCCAAGTGGGAAAGGGTGGCTTTGAGGCTGAAGGCACCAGGAAAGCCTGCAGCCCCCAGGTCTGTGGGGCTACGCAAGCGGTTCCCAAAGAGCTTTAGAACAAGGCATAGTTTTCCTTGCTGGCTCTTTGGGCATGGGCCCCATCTCCAGCCATAGGCCATTTTTGTGCCTGATGCGGCGCCAAGTGGGAAAGGGTGGCTTTGAGGCTGAAGGCAGCAGGAAAGCCCGCAGCCCCCAGGTCTGTGCGGCTACGCAAGCGGTTCCCAAAGTGCTTTAGAACAAGGCAAAATTTTCCTTGCTGGCTCTCTGGGCGGGGGACCCATTTCCAGCCGTATGGCCATTTTTGTGCCTGGCACGGCGCCAAGTGGGAAAGGGTGGTGTCGAGGCTGAAGGCAGCAGGAAAGCCCGCAGCCCCCATGTCTGTAGGGCTACGCAAGCGGTTCCCAAAGAGCTTTAGAACAAGGCATAGTTTTCCCTGCTGGCTCTCTGGGCGGGGGACCCATCTCCAGCCATAGACCATTTTTGTGCCTAGCGCGGCGCCAAGTGGGAAAGGGTGGCTTTGAGGCTGAAGGCAGCAGCAAAGCCTGCAGGCCCCACGTCTGTGGGGCCACGCAAGCGGTTCCCAAAGAGCTTTAGAACAAGGCATAGTTTTCCTTGCTGGGTCTTTGGGCATGGGACCGATCTCCAGCCATAGGCCATTTTTTTGCCTGATGGAGTGCCAAGTGGGAAAGGGTGGCTTTGAGGCTGAAGGCAGCAGCAAAGCCTGCAGCCCCCAGGTCTGTGGGGCTACGCAAGCGGTTCCCAAAGAGCTTTAGAACAAGGCATAGTTTTCCCTGCTGTCTCTTTGGGCGGGGGACCCACCTCCAGCCGTATGGCCATTTTTGTGCCTGGCACGGCGCCAAGTGGGAAAGGGTGGTGTCGAGGCTGAAGTCAGCAGCAAAGCCCGCAGCCCCCACGTCTGTGGGGCCAAGCAAGCGGTTCCCAAAGAGCTTTAGAACAAGGCATAGTTTTCCCTGCTGTCTCTTTGGGCGGGGGACCCATCTCCAGCCGTATGGCCATTTTTGTGCCTGGCGCGGTGCCAAGTGGGAAAGGGTGGCTTTGAGGCTGAAGGCAGGAGCAAAGCCTGCAGCCCTAAGGTCTGTGTGGCTAGGCAAGCGGTTCCCAAAGAGCTTCAGAAGAAGGCATAGATTTCCCTGCTGGCTCTTTGGGCATGGGACCCATCTCCAGCCATAGGCCATTTTTGTGCCTGGCGCGGTGCCAAGTGGGAAAGGGTGGTGTCGAGTCTGAAGGCAGCAGGAAAGCCTGCAGCCCCCAGGTCTGTGGGGCTACGCAAGCGGTTCCCAAAGAGCTTTAGAACAATGCATAGTTTTCCTTGCTGGGTCTTTGGGCATGGGACCCATCTCCAGCCATAGGCCATTTTTGTGCCTGGCGCGGTGCGTAGTGGGAAAGGGTGGCTTTGAGGCTGAAGGCAGCAGGAAAGCCTGCAGCCCCCAGGTCTGTGCGGCTACGCAAGCGGTTCCCAAAGAGCTTTAGAACAAGGCCTAGTTTTCCCTGCTGGCTCTTTGGGCGGGGGACCCATCTCCATCCATAGACCATTTTTGTGCCTAGCGCGGCGCCAAGTGGGAAAGGGTGGTGTCGAGGCTGAAGGCAGCAGGAGAGCCTGCAGCCCCCAGGTCTGTGGGGCTACGCAAGCGGTTCCCAAAGAGCTTTAGAACAAGGCATAGTTTTCCCTGCTGGCTCTTTGGGCGGGGGACCCATCTCCAGCCGTATGGCCATTTTTGAGCCTGGCGCGGCGCCAAGTGGGAAAGGGTGGTTTTGAGGCTGAAGGCAGCAGGAAAGCCCGCAGCCCCCAGGTCTGTGTGGCTACGCAAGCGGTTCCCAAAGAGCTTTAGAACAAGGCGTAGTTTTCACTGCTGGCTCTTTGGGCGTGGGACCCATCTCCAGCCGTATGGCCATTTTTGTGCCTGGCCTGGCGCGAAGCGGGAAAGGGTGGCTTTGAGGCTGAAGGCAGCAGCAAAGCCCACAGCCCCCAGGTCTGTGGGGCTACGCAAGCGGTTCCCAAAGAGCTTTAGAACAAGGCATAGTTTTCCCTGCTGGCTCTTTGGGCGGGGGACCCATCTCCAGCCGTATGGCCATTTTTGTGCCTGGCACGGCGCCAAGTGGGAAAGGGTGGTGTCGAGGCTGAAGGCAGCAGGAAAGCCCACAGCCCCCAGGTCTGTGGGGCTATGCAAGCGGTTCCCAAAGAGCTTTAGAACAAGGCATAGTTTTCCCTGATGGCTCTTTGGGCATGGGACCCATCTCCACCCATAGGCCATTTTTGTGCCTGGCGCCGCGCCAAGTGGGAAAGGGTGCTGTCGAGGCTGAAGGCAGCAGGAAAGCCTGCAGCCCCCAGGTCTGTGCGGCTACGCAAGCGGTTCCCAAAGAGCTTTAGAACAAGGCATAGTTTTCCCTGCTGGCTCTTTTGGCATGGGACCCATCTCCAGCCGTATGGCAATTTTTGTGCCTGGCCCGGCGCCAAGTGGGAAAGGGTGGTTTTGAGGCTGAAGGCAGCAGGAAAGCCTGCAGGCCCCACGTCTGTGGGGCTACGCAAGCGGTTCCCAAAGAGCTTTAGAACAAGGCATAGTTTTCCTTGCTGGGCCTTTGGGCATGGGACCCATTTCCAGCCGTATGGCCATTTTTGTGCCTGATGCGGCGCCAAGTGGGAAAGGGTGGCTTTGAGGTTGAAGGCAGCAGGAAAACCCGCAGCCCCCAGGTCTGTGGGGCTACGCAAGTGGTTCCCAAATAGCTTTAGAACAAGGCATAGTTTTCCCTGCTGGCTCTTCGGGCGGGGGACCCATCTCCAGCCGTATGGCCATTTTTGTGCCTGATGGGGCGCCAAGTGGGAAAGGGTGGTTTTGAGGCTGAAGGCAGCAGGAAAGCCCGCAGCCCCCAGGTCTGTGGGGCTATGCAAGCGGTTCCCAAAGAGCTTTAGAACAAGGCATAGTTTTCCCTGCTGGCTCTTTGGACGGGGGACCCATCTCCAGCCGTATGGCCATTTTTGTGCCTGGCGCGGTGCGTAGTGGTAAAGGGTGGTTTTGACGCTGAAGGCAGCAGCAAAGCCCGCAGCCCCCAGGTCTGTGGGGCTACGCAAGCGGTTCCCAAAGAGCTTTAGAACAAGGCATAGTTTTCCCTGCTGTCTCTTTGGGCGGGGGACCCATCTCCAGCCGTATGGCCATTTTTGTGCCTGGCGCGGTGCCAAGTGGGAAAGGGTGGCTTTGAGGCTGAAGGCAGCAGGAAAGCCTGCAGCCCCCAGGTCTGTGGGGCTACGCAAGCGGTTCCCAAAGAGCTTTAGAACAATGCATAGTTTTCCTTGCTGGGTCTTTGGGCATGGGACCCATCTCCAGCCATAGGCCATTTTTGTGCCTGGCGCGGTGCGTAGTGGGAAAGGGTGGCTTTGAGGCTGAAGGCAGCAGGAAAGCCTGCAGCCCCCAGGTCTGTGCGGCTACGCAAGCGGTTCCCAAAGAGCTTTAGAACAAGGCCTAGTTTTCCCTGCTGGCTCTTTGGGCGGGGGACCCATCTCCATCCATAGACCATTTTTGTGCCTAGCGCGGCGCCAAGTGGGAAAGGGTGGTGTCGAGGCTGAAGGCAGCAGGAGAGCCTGCAGCCCCCAGGTCTGTGGGGCTACGCAAGCGGTTCCCAAAGAGCTTTAGAACAAGGCATAGTTTTCCCTGCTGGCTCTTTGGGCGGGGGACCCATCTCCAGCCGTATGGCCATTTTTGAGCCTGGCGCGGCGCCAAGTGGGAAAGGGTGGTTTTGAGGCTGAAGGCAGCAGGAAAGCCCGCAGCCCCCAGGTCTGTGTGGCTACGCAAGCGGTTCCCAAAGAGCTTTAGAACAAGGCATAGTTTTCCCTGCTGGCTCTTTGGGCGGGGGACCCATCTCCAGCCGTATGGCCATTTTTGTGCCTGGCACGGCGCCAAGTGGGAAAGGGTGGTGTCGAGGCTGAAGGCAGCAGGAAAGCCCGCAGCCCCCAGGTCTGTGGGGCTACGCAAGCGGTTCCCAAAGGGCTTTAGAACAAGGCATAGTTTTCCCTGCTGGCTCTTTGGGCGGGGGACCCATCTCCAGCCGTATGGCCATTTTTGTGCCTGGCGCGGTGCGTAGTGGGAAAGGGTGGTTTTGAGGCTGAAGGCAGCAGGAAAGCCTGCAGCCCCCAGGTCTGTGGGGCCAAGCAAGCGGTTCCCAAAGAGCTTTAGAACAAGGCATAGTTTTCCCTGATGGCTCTTTGGGCATGGGACCCATCTCCAGCCATAGGCCATTTTTGTGCCTGATAGGGCGCCAAGTGGGAAAGGGTGGCTTTGAGGCTGAAGGCAGCAGGAAAGCCTGCAGCCCCCAGGTCTGTGGGGCTACGCAAGCGGTTCCCAAAGAGCTTTAGAAGAAGGCATAGTTTTCCCTGCTGGCTCTTTGGACGGGGGACCCATTTCCAGCCGTATGGCCATTTTTGTGCCTGGCGCGGTGCGTAGTGGTAAAGGGTGGTTTTGACGCTGAAGGCAGCAGGAAAGCCCGCAGCCCCCAGGTCTGTGCGGCTACGCAAGCGGTTCCCAAAGAGCTTTAGAACAAGGCATAGTTTTCCCTGCTGGCTCTTTGGGCGGGGGACCCATCTCCAGCCGTATGGCCATTTTTGTGCCTGGCGCGGCGCCAAGTGGGAAAGGGTGGCTTTGAGGCTGAAGGCAGCAGCAAAGCCTGCAGGCCCCACGTCTGTGGGGCCACGCAAGCGGTTCCCAAAGAGCTTTAGATCAAGGCATAGTTTTCCTTGCTGGCTCTTTGGGCATGGGACCCATCTCCAGCCATAGGCCATTTTTTTACCTGATGGAGTGCCAAGTGGGAAAGGGTGGCTTTGAGGCTGAAGGCACCAGGAAAGCCTGCAGCCCCCAGGTCTGTGGGGCTACGCAAGCGGTTCCCAAAGAGCTTTAGAACAAGGCATAGTTTTCCTTGCTGGCTCTTTGGGCATGGGCCCCATCTCCAGCCATAGGCCATTTTTGTGCCTGATGCGGCGCCAAGTGGGAAAGGGTGGCTTTGAGGCTGAAGGCAGCAGGAAAGCCCGCAGCCCCCAGGTCTGTGCGGCTACGCAAGCGGTTCCCAAAGTGCTTTAGAACAAGGCAAAATTTTCCTTGCTGGCTCTCTGGGCGGGGGACCCATTTCCAGCCGTATGGCCATTTTTGTGCCTGGCACGGCGCCAAGTGGGAAAGGGTGGTGTCGAGGCTGAAGGCAGCAGGAAAGCCCGCAGCCCCCATGTCTGTAGGGCTACGCAAGCGGTTCCCAAAGAGCTTTAGAACAAGGCATAGTTTTCCCTGCTGGCTCTCTGGGCGGGGGACCCATCTCCAGCCATAGACCATTTTTGTGCCTAGCGCGGCGCCAAGTGGGAAAGGGTGGCTTTGAGGCTGAAGGCAGCAGCAAAGCCTGCAGGCCCCACGTCTGTGGGGCCACGCAAGCGGTTCCCAAAGAGCTTTAGAACAAGGCATAGTTTTCCTTGCTGGGTCTTTGGGCATGGGACCGATCTCCAGCCATAGGCCATTTTTTTGCCTGATGGAGTGCCAAGTGGGAAAGGGTGGCTTTGAGGCTGAAGGCAGCAGGAAAGCCTGCAGCCCCCAGGTCTGTGGGGCTACGCAAGCGGTTCCCAAAGAGCTTTAGAACAAGGCATAGTTTTCCCTGCTGTCTCTTTGGGCGGGGGACCCATCTCCAGCCGTATGGCCATTTTTGTGCCTGGCACGGCGCCAAGTGGGAAAGGGTGGTGTCGAGGCTGAAGTCAGCAGCAAAGCCCGCAGCCCCCACGTCTGTGGGGCCAAGCAAGCGGTTCACAAAGAGCTTTAGAACAAGGCATAGTTTTCCCTGCTGTCTCTTTGGGCGGGGGACCCATCTCCAGCCGTATGGCCATTTTTGTGCCTGGCGCGGTGCCAAGTGGGAAAGGGTGGCTTTGAGGCTGAAGGCAGGAGCAAAGCCTGCAGCCCTAAGGTCTGTGTGGCTAGGCAAGCGGTTCCCAAAGAGCTTCAGAACAAGGCATAGTTTTCCCTGCTGGCTCTTTGGGCATGGGACCCATCTCCAGCCATAGGCCATTTTTGTGCCTGGCGCGGTGCCAAGTGGGAAAGGGTGGTGTCGAGTCTGAAGGCAGCAGGAAAGCCTGCAGCCCCCAGGTCTGTGGGGCTACGCAAGCGGTTCCCAAAGAGCTTTAGAACAATGCATAGTTTTCCTTGCTGGGTCTTTGGGCATGGGACCCATCTCCAGCCATAGGCCATTTTTGTGCCTGGCGCGGTGCGTAGTGGGAAAGGGTGGCTTTGAGGCTGAAGGCAGCAGGAAAGCCTGCAGCCCCCAGGTCTGTGCGGCTACGCAAGCGGTTCCCAAAGAGCTTTAGAACAAGGCCTAGTTTTCCCTGCTGGCTCTTTGGGCGGGGGACCCATCTCCATCCATAGACCATTTTTGTGCCTAGCGCGGCGCCAAGTGGGAAAGGGTGGTGTCGAGGCTGAAGGCAGCAGGAGAGCCTGCAGCCCCCAGGTCTGTGGGGCTACGCAAGCGGTTCCCAAAGAGCTTTAGAACAAGGCATAGTTTTCCCTGCTGGCTCTTTGGGCGGGGGACCCATCTCCAGCCGTATGGCCATTTTTGAGCCTGGCGCGGCGCCAAGTGGGAAAGGGTGGTTTTGAGGCTGAAGGCAGCAGGAAAGCCCGCAGCCCCCAGGTCTGTGTGGCTACGCAAGCGGTTCCCAAAGAGCTTTAGAACAAGGCGTAGTTTTCACTGCTGGCTCTTTGGGCGTGGGACCCATCTCCAGCCGTATGGCCATTTTTGTGCCTGGCCTGGCGCGAAGCGGGAAAGGGTGGCTTTGAGGCTGAAGGCAGCAGCAAAGCCCACAGCCCCCAGGTCTGTGGGGCTACGCAAGCGGTTCCCAAAGAGCTTTAGAACAAGGCATAGTTTTCCCTGCTGGCTCTTTGGGCGGGGGACCCATATCCAGCCGTATGGCCATTTTTGTGCCTGGCACGGCGCCAAGTGGGAAAGGGTGGTGTCGAGGCTGAAGGCAGCAGGAAAGCCCACAGCCCCCAGGTCTGTGGGGCTATGCAAGCGGTTCCCAAAGAGCTTTAGAACAAGGCATAGTTTTCCCTGATGGCTCTTTGGGCATGGGACCCATCTCCACCCATAGGCCATTTTTGTGCCTGGCGCCGCGCCAAGTGGGAAAGGGTGCTGTCGAGGCTGAAGGCAGCAGGAAAGCCTGCAGCCCCCAGGTCTGTGCGGCTACGCAAGCGGTTCCCAAAGAGCTTTAGAACAAGGCATAGTTTTCCCTGCTGGCTCTTTGGGCGGGGGACCCATCTCCAGCCGTATGGCCATTTTTGTGCCTGGCGCGGTGCGTAGTGGTAAAGGGTGGTTTTGACGCTGAAGGCAGCAGCAAAGCCCGCAGCCCCCAGGTCTGTGGGGCTACGCAAGCGGTTCCCAAAGAGCTTTAGAACAAGGCATAGTTTTCCCTGCTGTCTCTTTGGGCGGGGGACCCATCTCCAGCCGTATGGCCATTTTTGTGCCTGGCGCGGTGCCAAGTGGGAAAGGGTGGCTTTGAGGCTGAAGGCAGCAGGAAAGCCTGCAGCCCCCAGGTCTGTGGGGCTACGCAAGCGGTTCCCAAAGAGCTTTAGAACAATGCATAGTTTTCCTTGCTGGGTCTTTGGGCATGGGACCCATCTCCAGCCATAGGCCATTTTTGTGCCTGGCGCGGTGCGTAGTGGGAAAGGGTGGCTTTGAGGCTGAAGGCAGCAGGAAAGCCTGCAGCCCCCAGGTCTGTGCGGCTACGCAAGCGGTTCCCAAAGAGCTTTAGAACAAGGCCTAGTTTTCCCTGCTGGCTCTTTGGGCGGGGGACCCATCTCCATCCATAGACCATTTTTGTGCCTAGCGCGGCGCCAAGTGGGAAAGGGTGGTGTCGAGGCTGAAGGCAGCAGGAGAGCCTGCAGCCCCCAGGTCTGTGGGGCTACGCAAGCGGTTCCCAAAGAGCTTTAGAACAAGGCATAGTTTTCCCTGCTGGCTCTTTGGGCGGGGGACCCATCTCCAGCCGTATGGCCATTTTTGAGCCTGGCGCGGCGCCAAGTGGGAAAGGGTGGTTTTGAGGCTGAAGGCAGCAGGAAAGCCCGCAGCCCCCAGGTCTGTGTGGCTACGCAAGCGGTTCCCAAAGAGCTTTAGAACAAGGCATAGTTTTCCCTGCTGGCTCTTTGGGCGGGGGACCCATCTCCAGCCGTATGGCCATTTTTGTGCCTGGCACGGCGCCAAGTGGGAAAGGGTGGTGTCGAGGCTGAAGGCAGCAGGAAAGCCCACAGCCCCCAGGTCTGTGGGGCTATGCAAGCGGTTCCCAAAGAGCTTTAGAACAAGGCATAGTTTTCCCTGATGGCTCTTTGGGCATGGGACCCATCTCCACCCATAGGCCATTTTTGTGCCTGGCGCCGCGCCAAGTGGGAAAGGGTGCTGTCGAGGCTGAAGGCAGCAGGAAAGCCTGCAGCCCCCAGGTCTGTGCGGCTACGCAAGCGGTTCCCAAAGAGCTTTAGAACAAGGCATAGTTTTCCCTGCTGGCTCTTTTGGCATGGGACCCATCTCCAGCCGTATGGCAATTTTTGTGCCTGGCCCGGCGCCAAGTGGGAAAGGGTGGTTTTGAGGCTGAAGGCAGCAGGAAAGCCTGCAGGCCCCACGTCTGTGGGGCTACGCAAGCGGTTCCCAAAGAGCTTTAGAACAAGGCATAGTTTTCCTTGCTGGGCCTTTGGGCATGGGACCCATTTCCAGCCGTATGGCCATTTTTGTGCCTGATGCGGCGCCAAGTGGGAAAGGGTGGCTTTGAGGTTGAAGGCAGCAGGAAAACCCGCAGCCCCCAGGTCTGTGGGGCTACGCAAGTGGTTCCCAAAGAGCTTTAGAACAAGGCATAGTTTTCCCTGCTGGCTCTTTGGACGGGGGACCCATCTCCAGCCGTATGGCCATTTTTGTGCCTGGCACGGCGCCAAGTGGGAAAGGGTGGTGTCGAGGCTGAAGGCAGCAGGAAAGCCCGCAGCCCCCAGATCTTTGGGGCTACGCAAGCGGTTCCCAAAGAGCTTTAGAACAAGGCATAGTTTTCCCTGCTGGCTCTTTGGGCGGGGGACCCATCTCCAGCCGTATGGCCATTTTTGTGCCTGGCACGGCGCCAAGTGGGAAAGGGTGGTGTCGAGGCTGAAGGCAGCAGGAAAGCCCGCAGCCCCCATGTCTGTAGGGCTACGCAAGCGGTTCCCAAAGAGCTTTAGAACAAGGCATAGTTTTCCCTGCTGGCTCTCTGGGCGGGGGACCCATCTCCAGCCATAGACCATTTTTGTGCCTAGCGCGGCGCCAAGTGGGAAAGGGTGGCTTTGAGGCTGAAGGCAGCAGCAAAGCCTGCAGGCCCCACGTCTGTGGGGCCACGCAAGCGGTTCCCAAAGAGCTTTAGAACAAGGCATAGTTTTCCTTGCTGGGTCTTTGGGCATGGGACCGATCTCCAGCCATAGGCCATTTTTTTGCCTGATGGAGTGCCAAGTGGGAAAGGGTGGCTTTGAGGCTGAAGGCAGCAGGAAAGCCTGCAGCCCCCAGGTCTGTGGGGCTACGCAAGCGGTTCCCAAAGAGCTTTAGAACAAGGCATAGTTTTCCCTGCTGTCTCTTTGGGCGGGGGACCCATCTCCAGCCGTATGGCCATTTTTGTGCCTGGCACGGCGCCAAGTGGGAAAGGGTGGTGTCGAGGCTGAAGTCAGCAGCAAAGCCCGCAGCCCCCACGTCTGTGGGGCCAAGCAAGCGGTTCCCAAAGAGCTTTAGAACAAGGCATAGTTTTCCCTGCTGTCTCTTTGGGCGGGGGACCCATCTCCAGCCGTATGGCCATTTTTGTGCCTGGCGCGGTGCCAAGTGGGAAAGGGTGGCTTTGAGGCTGAAGGCAGGAGCAAAGCCTGCAGCCCTAAGGTCTGTGTGGCTAGGCAAGCGGTTCCCAAAGAGCTTCAGAACAAGGCATAGTTTTCCCTGCTGGCTCTTTGGGCATGGGACCCATCTCCAGCCATAGGCCATTTTTGTGCCTGGCGCGGTGCCAAGTGGGAAAGGGTGGTGTCGAGTCTGAAGGCAGCAGGAAAGCCTGCAGCCCCCAGGTCTGTGGGGCTACGCAAGCGGTTCCCAAAGAGCTTTAGAACAATGCATAGTTTTCCTTGCTGGGTCTTTGGGCATGGGACCCATCTCCAGCCATAGGCCATTTTTGTGCCTGGCGCGGTGCGTAGTGGGAAAGGGTGGCTTTGAGGCTGAAGGCAGCAGGAAAGCCTGCAGCCCCCAGGTCTGTGCGGCTACGCAAGCGGTTCCCAAAGAGCTTTAGAACAAGGCCTAGTTTTCCCTGCTGGCTCTTTGGGCGGGGGACCCATCTCCATCCATAGACCATTTTTGTGCCTAGCGCGGCGCCAAGTGGGAAAGGGTGGTGTCGAGGCTGAAGGCAGCAGGAGAGCCTGCAGCCCCCAGGTCTGTGGGGCTACGCAAGCGGTTCCCAAAGAGCTTTAGAACAAGGCATAGTTTTCCCTGCTGGCTCTTTGGGCGGGGGACCCATCTCCAGCCGTATGGCCATTTTTGAGCCTGGCGCGGCGCCAAGTGGGAAAGGGTGGTTTTGAGGCTGAAGGCAGCAGGAAAGCCCGCAGCCCCCAGGTCTGTGTGGCTACGCAAGCGGTTCCCAAAGAGCTTTAGAACAAGGCGTAGTTTTCACTGCTGGCTCTTTGGGCGTGGGACCCATCTCCAGCCGTATGGCCATTTTTGTGCCTGGCCTGGCGCGAAGCGGGAAAGGGTGGCTTTGAGGCTGAAGGCAGCAGCAAAGCCCACAGCCCCCAGGTCTGTGGGGCTACGCAAGTGGTTCCCAAAGAGCTTTAGAACAAGGCATAGTTTTCCCTGCTGGCTCTTTGGGCGGGGGACCCATCTCCAGCCGTATGGCCATTTTTGTGCCTGGCACGGCGCCAAGTGGGAAAGGGTGGTGTCGAGGCTGAAGGCAGCAGGAAAGCCCACAGCCCCCAGGTCTGTGGGGCTATGCAAGCGGTTCCCAAAGAGCTTTAGAACAAGGCATAGTTTTCCCTGATGGCTCTTTGGGCATGGGACCCATCTCCACCCATAGGCCATTTTTGTGCCTGGCGCCGCGCCAAGTGGGAAAGGGTGCTGTCGAGGCTGAAGGCAGCAGGAAAGCCTGCAGCCCCCAGGTCTGTGCGGCTACGCAAGCGGTTCCCAAAGAGCTTTAGAACAAGGCATAGTTTTCCCTGCTGGCTCTTTTGGCATGGGTCCCATCTCCAGCCGTATGGCAATTTTTGTGCCTGGCCCGGCGCCAAGTGGGAAAGGGTGGTTTTGAGGCTGAAGGCAGCAGGAAAGCCTGCAGGCCCCACGTCTGTGGGGCTACGCAAGCGGTTCCCAAAGAGCTTTAGAACAAGGCATAGTTTTCCTTGCTGGGCCTTTGGGCATGGGACCCATTTCCAGCCGTATGGCCATTTTTGTGCCTGATGCGGCGCCAAGTGGGAAAGGGTGGCTTTGAGGTTGAAGGCAGCAGGAAAACCCGCAGCCCCCAGGTCTGTGGGGCTACGCAAGTGGTTCCCAAATAGCTTTAGAACAAGGCATAGTTTTCCCTGCTGGCTCTTCGGGCGGGGGACCCATCTCCAGCCGTATGGCCATTTTTGTGCCTGATGGGGCGCCAAGTGGGAAAGGGTGGTTTTGAGGCTGAAGGCAGCAGGAAAGCCCGCAGCCCCCAGGTCTGTGGGGCTATGCAAGCGGTTCCCAAAGAGCTTTAGAACAAGGCATAGTTTTCCCTGCTGGCTCTTTGGACGGGGGACCCATCTCCAGCCGTATGGCCATTTTTGTGCCTGGCGCGGTGCGTAGTGGTAAAGGGTGGTTTTGACGCTGAAGGCAGCAGCAAAGCCCGCAGCCCCCAGGTCTGTGGGGCTACGCAAGCGGTTCCCAAAGAGCTTTAGAACAAGGCATAGTTTTCCCTGCTGGCTCTTTGGGCGGGGGACCCATCTCCAGCCGTATGGCCATTTTTGTGCCTGGCGCGGCGCCAAGTGGGAAAGGGTGGTTTTGAGGCTGAAGGCAGCAGCAAAGCCTGCAGCCCCCAGGTCTGTGGGGCCAAGCAAGCGGTTCCCAAAGAGCTTTAGAACAAGGCATAGTTTTCCCTGCTGGCTCTTTGGGCATGGGACCCATCTCCAGCCATAGGCCATTTTTGTGCCTGGCGCGGCGCCAAGTGGGAAAGGGTGGCTTTGAGGCTGAAGGCAGCAGCAAAGCCTGCAGGCCCCACGTCTGTGGGGCCACGCAAGCGGTTCCCAAAGAGCTTTAGAACAAGGCATAGTTTTCCTTGCTGGGTCTTTGGGCATGGGACCGATCTCCAGCCATAGGCCATTTTTTTGCCTGATGGAGTGCCAAGTGTGAAAGGGTGGCTTTGAGGCTGAAGGCAGCAGGAAAGCCTGCAGCCCCCAGGTCTGTGGGGCTACGCAAGCGGTTCCCAAAGAGCTTTAGAACAAGGCATAGTTTTCCTTGCTGGCTCTTTGGGCATGGGACCCATCTCCAGCCATAGGCCATTTTTGTGCCTGATGCGGCGCCAAGTGGGAAAGGGTGGCTTTGAGGCTGAAGGCAGCAGGAAAGCCCGCAGCCCCCAGGTCTGTGCGGCTACGCAAGCGGTTCCCAAAGAGCTTTAGAACAAGGCATAATTTTCCTTGCTGGCTCTCTGGGCGGGGGACCCATCTCCAGCCGTATGGCCATTTTTGTGCCTAGCGCGACGCCAAGTGGGAAAGGGTGGCTTTGAGGCTGAAGGCAGCAGCAAAGCCCGCAGCCCCCAGGTCTGTGGGGCTACGCAAGCGGTTCCCAAAGAGCTTTAGAACAAGGCATAGTTTTCCCTGCTGGGTCTTTGGGCATGGGACCCATCTCCAGCCGTATGGCCATTTTTGTGCCTGGCGCGGCGCTAAGTGGGAAAGGGTGGTGTCGAGGCTGAAGGCAGCAGGAAAGCCCGCAGCCCCCAGGTCTTTGGGGCTACGCAAGCGGTTCCCAAAGAGCTTTAGAACAAGGCATAGTTTTCCCTGCTGGCTCTTTGGGCGGGGGACCCATCTCCAGCCGTATGGCCATTTTTGTGCCTGGCACGGCGCCAAGTGGGAAAGGGTGGTGTCGAGGCTGAAGGCAGCAGGAAAGCCCGCAGCCCCCATGTCTGTAGGGCTACGCAAGCGGTTCCCAAAGAGCTTTAGAACAAGGCATAGTTTTCCCTGCTGGCTCTCTGGGCGGGGGACCCATCTCCAGCCATAGACCATTTTTGTGCCTAGCGCGGCGCCAAGTGGGAAAGGGTGGCTTTGAGGCTGAAGGCAGCAGCAAAGCCTGCAGGCCCCACGTCTGTGGGGCCACGCAAGCGGTTCCCAAAGAGCTTTAGAACAAGGCATAGTTTTCCTTGCTGGGTCTTTGGGCATGGGACCGATCTCCAGCCATAGGCCATTTTTGTGCCTGATGCGGCGCCAAGTGGGAAAGGGTGGCTTTGAGGCTGAAGGCAGCAGGAAAGCCCGCAGCCCCCAGGTCTGTGCGGCTACGCAAGCGGTTCCCAAAGAGCTTTAGAACAAGGCATAGTTTTCCCTGCTGGGTCTTTGGGCATGGGACCCATCTCCAGCCATAGGCCATTTTTGTGCCTGATGCGGCGCCAAGTGGGAAAGGGTGGCTTTGAGGCTGAAGGCAGCAGGAAAGCCCGCAGCCCCCAGGTCTGTGCGGCTACGCAAGCGGTTCCCAAAGAGCTTTAGAACAAGGCATAGTTTTCCCTGCTGGGTCTTTGGGCATGGGACCCATCTCCAGCCATAGGCCATTTTTGTGCCTGGCGCGACACCAAGTGGGAAAGGGTGGCTTTGAGGCTGAAGGCAGCAGGAAAGCCCGCAGCGCCAGGTCTGTGGGGCTACGCAAGCGGTTCCCAAAGAGCTTTAGAACAAGGCATAGTTTTCCCTGCTGGCTCTTTGGGCGGGGGACCCATCTCCAGCCGTATGGCCATTTTTGTGCCTGGCGCGGTGCGTAGTGGGAAAGGGTGGTTTTGAGGCTGAAGGCAGCAGGAAAGCCTGCAGCCCCCAGGTCTGTGGGGCCAAGCAAGCGGTTCCCAAAGAGCTTTAGAACAAGGCATAGTTTTCCCTGCTGGCTCTTTGGGCATGGGACCCATCTCCAGCCATAGGCCATTTTTGTGCCTGATAGGGCGCCAAGTGGGAAAGGGTGGCTTTGAGGCTGAAGGCAGCAGGAAAGCCTGCAGCCCCCAGGTCTGTGGGGCTACGCAAGCGGTTCCCAAAGAGCTTTAGAAGAAGGCATAGTTTTCCCTGCTGGCTCTTTGGACGGGGGACCCATCTCCAGCCGTATGGCCATTTTTGTGCCTGGCGCGGTGCGTAGTGGTAAAGGGTGGTTTTGACGCTGAAGGCAGCAGGAAAGCCCGCAGCCCCCAGGTCTGTGCGGCTACGCAAGCGGTTCCCAAAGAGCTTTAGAACAAGGCATAGTTTTCCCTGCTGGCTCTTTGGGCGGGGGACCCATCTCCAGCCGTATGGCCATTTTTGTGCCTGGCGCGGCGCCAAGTGGGAAAGGGTGGTTTTGAGGCTGAAGGCAGCAGCAAAGCCTGCAGCCCCCAGGTCTGTGGGGCCAAGCAAGCGGTTCCCAAAGAGCTTTAGAACAAGGCATAGTTTTCCCTGCTGGCTCTTTGGGCATGGGACCCATCTCCAGCCATAGGCCATTTTTGTGCCTGGCGCGGCGCCAAGTGGGAAAGGGTGGCTTTGAGGCTGAAGGCAGCAGCAAAGCCTGCAGGCCCCACGTCTGTGGGGCCACGCAAGCGGTTCCCAAAGAGCTTTAGAACAAGGCATAGTTTTCCTTGCTGGGTCTTTGGGCATGGGACCGATCTCCAGCCATAGGCCATTTTTTTGCCTGATGGAGTGCCAAGTGGGAAAGGGTGGCTTTGAGGCTGAAGGCAGCAGCAAAGCCTGCAGCCCCCAGGTCTGTGGGGCTACGCAAGCGGTTCCCAAAGAGCTTTAGAACAAGGCATAGTTTTCCTTGCTGGCTCTTTGGGCATGGGACCCATCTCCAGCCATAGGCCATTTTTGTGCCTGATGCGGCGCCAAGTGGGAAAGGGTGGCTTTGACGCTGAAGGCAGCAGGAAAGCCCGCAGCCCCCAGGTCTGTGCGGCTACGCAAGCGGTTCCCAAAGAGATTTAGAACAAGGCATAATTTTCCTTGCTGGCTCTCTGGGCGGGGGACCCATCTCCAGCCGTATGGCCATTTTTGTGCCTAGCGCGACGCCAAGTGGGAAAGGGTGGCTTTGAGGCTGAAGGCAGCAGCAAAGCCCGCAGCCCCCAGGTCTGTGGGGCTACGCAAGCGGTTCCCAAAGAGCTTTAGAACAAGGCATAGTTTTCCCTGCTGGGTCTTTGGGCATGGGACCCATCTCCAGCCATAGGCCATTTTTGTGCCTGGCGCGGCGCCAAGTGGGAAAGGGTGGTGTCGAGGCTGAAGGCAGCAGGAAAGCCCGCAGCCCCCAGGTCTGTGGGGCTACACAAGCGGTCCCCAAAGAGCTTTAGAACAAGGCATAGTTTTCCCTGCTGGCTCTTTGGGCGGGGGACCCATCTCCAGCCGTATGGCCATTTTTGTGCCTGGCGCGGCGCCAAGTGGGAAAGGGTGGTTTTGAGGCTGAAGGCAGCAGGAAAGCCTGCAGCCCCCAGGTCTGTGGGGCTACGCAAGCGGTTCCCAAAGAGCTTTAGAAGAAGGCATAGTTTTCCCTGCTGGCTCTTTGGACGGGGGACCCATTTCCAGCCGTATGGCCATTTTTGTGCCTGGCGCGGTGCGTAGTGGGAAAGGGTGGCTTTGACGCTGAAGGCAGCAGGAAAGCCCGCAGCCCCCAGGTCTGTGCGGCTACGCAAGCGGTTCCCAAAGAGCTTTAGAACAAGGCATAGTTTTCCCTGCTGGCTCTTTGGGCGGGGGACCCATCTCCAGCCGTATGGCCATTTTTGTGCCTGGCGCGGCGCCAAGTGGGAAAGGGTGGTTTTGAGGCTGAAGGCAGCAGCAAAGCCTGCAGCCCCCAGGTCTGTGGGGCCAAGCAAGCGGTTCCCAAAGAGCTTTAGAACAAGGCATAGTTTTCCCTGCTGGCTCTTTGGGCATGGGACCCATCTCCAGCCATAGGCCATTTTTGTGCCTGGCGCGGCGCCAAGTGGGAAAGGGTGGCTTTGAGGCTGAAGGCAGCAGCAAAGCCTGCAGGCCCCACGTCTGTGGGGCCACGCAAGCGGTTCCCAAAGAGCTTTAGAACAAGGCATAGTTTTCCTTGCTGGGTCTTTGGGCATGGGACCGATCTCCAGCCATAGGCCATTTTTTTGCCTGATGGAGTGCCAAGTGGGAAAGGGTGGCTTTGAGGCTGAAGGCAGCAGCAAAGCCTGCAGCCCCCAGGTCTGTGGGGCTATGCAAGCGGTTCCCAAAGAGCTTTAGAACAAGGCATAGTTTTCCCTGCTGGCTCTTTGGGCGGGGGACCCATCTCCAGTCGTATGGCTATTTTTATGCCTGGCGCGGTGCGTAGTGGGAAAGGGTGGTTTTGAGGCTGAAGGCAGCAGCAAAGCCCGCAGCCCCCAGGTCTGTGGGGCTACGCAAGCGGTTCCCAAAGAGCTTTAGAACAAGGCATAGTTTTCCCTGCTGGCTCTTTGGGCGGGGGACCCATCTCCAGCCGTATGGCCATTTTTGTGCCTGGCACGGCGCCAAGTGGGAAAGGGTGGTGTCGAGGCTGAAGGCAGCAGGAAAGCCCGCAGCCCCCATGTCTGTAGGGCTACGCAAGCGGTTCCCAAAGAGCTTTAGAACAAGGCATAGTTTTCCCTGCTGGCTCTCTGGGCGGGGGACCCATCTCCAGCCATAGACCATTTTTGTGCCTAGCGCGGCGCCAAGTGGGAAAGGGTGGCTTTGAGGCTGAAGGCAGCAGCAAAGCCTGCAGCCCCCAGGTCTGTGGGGCCAAGCAAGCGGTTCCCAAAGAGCTTTAGAACAAGGCATAGTTTTCCTTGCTGGCTCTTTGGGCATGGGCCCCATCTCCAGCCATAGGCCATTTTTGTGCCTGATGCGGCGCCAAGTGGGAAAGGGTGGCTTTGAGGCTGAAGGCAGCAGGAAATCCCGCAGCCCCCAGGTCTGTGGGGCTACACAAGCGGTTCCCAAAGAGCTTTAGAACAAGGCATAGTTTTCCCTGCTGGCTCTTTGGGCGGGGGACCCATCTCCAGCCGTATGGCCATTTTTGTGCCTGGCGCGGCGCCAAGTGGGAAAGGGTGGTGTCGAGGCTGAAGGCAGCAGGAAAGCCTGCAGCCCCCAGGTCTGTGGGGCTACGCAAGCGGTTCCCAAAGAGCTTTAGAAGAAGGCATAGTTTTCCCTGCTGGCTCTTTGGACGGGGGACCCATTTCCAGCCGTATGGCCATTTTTGTGCCTGGCGCGGTGCGTAGTGGTAAAGGGTGGTTTTGACGCTGAAGGCAGCAGGAAAGCCCGCAGCCCCCAGGTCTGTGCGGCTACGCAAGAGGTTCCCAAAGAGCTTTAGAACAAGGCATAGTTTTCCCTGCTGGCTCTTTGGGCGGGGGACCCATCTCCAGCCGTATGGCCATTTTTGTGCCTGGCGCGGCGCCAAGTGGGAAAGGGTGGTTTTGAGGCTGAAGGCAGCAGCAAAGCCTGCAGCCCCCAGGTCTGTGGGGCCAAGCAAGCGGTTCCCAAAGAGCTTTAGAACAAGGCATAGTTTTCCCTGCTGGCTCTTTGGGCATGGGACCCATCTCCAGCCATAGGCCATTTTTGTGCCTGGCGCGGCGCCAAGTGGGAAAGGGTGGCTTTGAGGCTGAAGGCAGCAGGAAAGCCTGCAGCCCCCAAGTCTCTGGGGCTACGCAAGCAGTTCCCAAAGAGCTTTAGAACAAGGCATAATTTTCCCTGCTGGCTCTCTGGGCGGGGGACCCATCTCCAGCCATAGGCCGTTTTTGTGCCTGGCGCGGCGCCAAGTGGGAAAGGGTGCTGTCGAGGCTGAAGGCAGCAGCAAAGCCTGCAGCCCCCAGGTCTGTGGGGCTACGCAAGCGGTTCCCAAAGAGCTTTAGAACAAGGCATAGTTTTCCCTGCTGGCTCTTTGGGCGGGGGACCCATCTCCAGTCGTATGGCTATTTTTATGCCTGGCGCGGTGCGTAGTGGGAAAGGGTGGTTTTGAGGCTGAAGGCAGCAGGAAAGCCCGCAGCCCCCAGGTCTTTGGGGCTACGCAAGCGGTTCCCAAAGAGCTTTAGAACAAGGCATAGTTTTCCCTGCTGGCTCTTTGGGCGGGGGACCCATCTCCAGCCGTATGGCCATTTTTGTGCCTGGCACGGCGCCAAGTGGGAAAGGGTGGTGTCGAGGCTGAAGGCAGCAGGAAAGCCCGCAGCCCCCATGTCTGTAGGGCTACGCAAGCGGTTCCCAAAGAGCTTTAGAACAAGGCATAGTTTTCCCTGCTGGCTCTCTGGGCGGGGGACCCATCTCCAGCCATAGACCATTTTTGTGCCTAGCGCGGCGCCAAGTGGGAAAGGGTGGCTTTGAGGCTGAAGGCAGCAGCAAAGCCTGCAGGCCCCACGTCTGTGGGGCCACTCAAGCGGTTCCCAAAGAGCTTTAGAACAAGGCATAGTTTTCCTTGCTGGCTCTTTGGGCATGGGACCGATCTCCAGCCATAGGCCATTTTTTTACCTGATGGAGTGCCAAGTGGGAAAGGGTGGCTTTGAGGCTGAAGGCAGCAGGAAAGCCTGCAGCCCCCAGGTCTGTAGGGCTACGCAAGCGGTTCCCAAAGAGCTTTAGAACAAGGCATAGTTTTCCTTGCTGGCTCTTTGGGCATGGGCCCCATCTCCAGCCATAGGCCATTTTTGTGCCTGATGCGGCGCCAAGTGGGAAAGGGTGGCTTTGAGGCTGAAGGCAGCAGGAAAGCCCGCAGCCCCCAGGTCTGTGCGGCTACGCAAGCGGTTCCCAAAGAGCTTTAGAACAAGGCAAAATTTTCCTTGCTGGCTCTCTGGGCGGGGGACCCATCTCCAGCCGTATGGCCATTTTTGTGCCTAGCGCGACGCCAAGTGGGAAAGGGTGGATTTGAGGCTGAAGGCAGCAGCAAAGCCTGCAGCCCCCAGGTCTGTGGGGCTACGCAAGCGGTTCCCAAAGAGCTTTAGAACAAGGCATAGTTTTCCCTGCTGGGTCTTTGGGCATGGGACCCATCTCCAGCCATAGGCCATTTTTGTGCCTGGCGCGACACCAAGTGGGAAAGGGTGGCTTTGAGGCTGAAGGCAGCAGGAAAGCCCGCAGCGCCAGGTCTGTGGGGCTACGCAAGCGGTTCCCAAAGAGCTTTAGAACAAGGCATAATTTTCCTTGCTGGCTCTCTGGGCGGGGGACCCATCTCCAGCCGTATGGCCATTTTTGTGCCTGGCGCGGCGCCAAGTGGGAAAGGGTGGTGTCGAGGCTGAAGGCAGCAGGAAAGCCCGCAGCCCCCAGGTCTGTGGGGCTACGCAAGCGGTTCCCAAAGAGCTTTAGAACAAGGCATAATTTTCCTTGCTGGCTCTCTGGGCGGGGGACCCATCTCCAGCCGTATGGCCATTTTTGTGTCTGGCGCGGCGCCAAGTGGGAAAGGGTGGTGTCGAGGCTGAAGGCAGCAGGAAAGCCCGCAGCCCCCAGGTCTGTGGGGCTACGCAAGCGGTTCCCAAAGAGCTTTAGAACAAGGCATAGTTTTCCCTGCTGGCTCTTTGGGCGGGGGACCCATCTCCAGCCGTATGGCCATTTTTGTGCCTGGCGCGGTGCGTAGTGGGAAAGGGTGGTTTTGAGGCTGAAGGCAGCAGGAAAACCTGCAGCCCCCAGGTCTGTGGGGCCAAGCAAGCGGTTCCCAAAGAGCTTTAGAACAAGGCATAGTTTTCCCTGCTGGCTCTTTGGGCATGGGACCCATCTCCAGCCATAGGCCATTTTTGTGCCTGATAGGGCGCCAAGTGGGAAAGGGTGGCTTTGAGGCTGAAGGCAGCAGGAAAGCCTGCAGCCCCCAGGTCTGTGGGGCTACGCAAGCGGTTCCCAAAGAGCTTTAGAAGAAGGCATAGTTTTCCCTGCTGGCTCTTTGGACGGGGGACCCATTTCCAGCCGTATGGCCATTTTTGTGCCTGGCGCGGTGCGTAGTGGTAAAGGGTGGTTTTGACGCTGAAGGCAGCAGCAAAGCCCGCAGCCCCCGGGTCTGTGCGGCTACGCAAGCGGTTCCCAAAGAGCTTTAGAACAAGGCATAGTTTTCCCTGCTGGCTCTTTGGGCGGGGGACCCATCTCCAGCCGTATGGCCATTTTTGTGCCTGGCACGGCGCCAAGTGGGAAAGGGTGGTTTTGAGGCTGAAGGCAGCAGCAAAGCCTGCAGCCCCCAGGTCTGTGGGGCCAAGCAAGCGGTTCCCAAAGAGCTTTAGAACAAGGCATAGTTTTCCCTGCTGGCTCTTTGGGCATGGGACCCATCTCCAGCCATAGGCCATTTTTGTGCCTGGCGCGGCGCCAAGTGGGAAAGGGTGGCTTTGAGGCTGAAGGCAGCAGCAAAGCCTGCAGGCCCCACGTCTGTGGGGCCACGCAAGCGGTTCCCAAAGAGCTTTAGAACAAGGCATAGTTTTCCTTGCTGGGTCTTTGGGCATGGGACCGATCTCCAGCCATAGGCCATTTTTTTGCCTGATGGAGTGCCAAGTGGGAAAGGGTGGCTTTGAGGCTGAAGGCAGCAGGAAAGCCTGCAGCCCCCAGGTCTGTGGGGCTACGCAAGCGGTTCCCAAAGAGCTTTAGAACAAGGCATAGTTTTCCTTGCTGGCTCTTTGGGCATGGGACCCATCTCCAGCCATAGGCCATTTTTGTGCCTGATGCGGCGCCAAGTGGGAAAGGGTGGCTTTGAGGCTGAAGGCAGCAGGAAAGCCCGCAGCCCCCAGGTCTGTGCGGCTACGCAAGCGGTTCCCAAAGAGCTTTAGAACAAGGCATAATTTTCCTTGCTGGCTCTTTGGGCGGGGGACCCATCTCCAGCCGTATGGCCATTTTTGTGCCTAGCGCGACGCCAAGTGGGAAAGGGTGGCTTTGAGGCTGAAGGCAGCAGGAAAGCCCGCAGCCCCCAGGTCTGTGGGGCTACGCAAGCGGTTCCCAAAGAGCTTTAGAACAAGGCATAGTTTTCCCTGCTGGGTCTTTGGGCATGGGACCCATCTCCAGCCGTATGGCCATTTTTGTGCCTGGCGCGGCGCCAAGTGGGAAAGGGTGGTGTCGAGGCTGAAGGCAGCAGGAAAGCCCGCAGCCCCCAGGTCTGTGGGGCTACGCAAGCGGTTCCCAAAGAGCTTTAGAACAAGGCATAGTTTTCCCTGCTGGCTCTTTGGGCGGGGGACCCATCTCCAGCCGTATGGCCATTTTTGTGCCTGGCGCGGTGCGTAGTGGGAAAGGGTGGTTTTGAGGCTGAAGGCAGCAGGAAAGCCTGCAGCCCCCAGGTCTGTGGGGCCAAGCAAGCGGTTCCCAAAGAGCTTTAGAACAAGGCATAGTTTTCCCTGCTGGCTCTTTGGGCATGGGACCCATCTCCAGCCATAGGCCATTTTTGTGCCTGATAGGGCGCCAAGTGGGAAAGGGTGGCTTTGAGGCTGAAGGCAGGAGGAAAGCCTGCAGCCCCCAGGTCTGTGGGGCTACGCAAGCGGTTCCCAAAGAGCTTTAGAAGAAGGCATAGTTTTCCCTGCTGGCTCTTTGGACGGGGGACCCATTTCCAGCCGTATGGCCATTTTTGTGCCTGGCGCGGTGCGTAGTGGTAAAGGGTGGTTTTGACGCTGAAGGCAGCAGGAAAGCCCGCAGCCCCCAGGTCTGTGCGGCTACGCAAGCGGTTCCCAAAGAGCTTTAGAACAAGGCATAGTTTTCCCTGCTGGCTCTTTGGGCGGGGGACCCATCTCCAGCCGTATGGCCATTTTTGTGCCTGGCGCGGCGCCAAGTGGGAAAGGGTGGTTTTGAGGCTGAAGGCAGCAGCAAAGCCTGCAGCCCCCAGGTCTGTGGGGCCAAGCAAGCGGTTCCCAAAGAGCTTTAGAACAAGGCATAGTTTTCCCTGCTGGCTCTTTGGGCATGGGACCCATCTCCAGCCATAGGCCATTTTTGTGCCTGGCGCGGCGCCAAGTGGGAAAGGGTGGCTTTGAGGCTGAAGGCAGCAGCAAAGCCTGCAGCCCCCACGTCTGTGGGGCCACGCAAGCGGTTCCCAAAGAGCTTTAGAACAAGGCATAGTTTTCCTTGCTGGGTCTTTGGGCATGGGACCGATCTCCAGCCATAGGCCATTTTTTTGCCTGATGGAGTGCCAAGTGTGAAAGGGTGGCTTTGAGGCTGAAGGCAGCAGGAAAGCCTGCAGCCCCCAGGTCTGTGGGGCTACGCAAGCGGTTCCCAAAGAGCTTTAGAACAAGGCATAGTTTTCCTTGCTGGCTCTTTGGGCATGGGACCCATCTCCAGCCATAGGCCATTTTTGTGCCTGATGCGGCGCCAAGTGGGAAAGGGTGGCTTTGAGGCTGAAGGCAGCAGGAAAGCCCGCAGCCCCCAGGTCTGTGCGGCTACGCAAGCGGTTCCCAAAGAGATTTAGAACAAGGCATAATTTTCCTTGCTGGCTCTCTGGGCGGGGGACCCATCTCCAGCCGTATGGCCATTTTTGTGCCTAGCGCGACGCCAAGTGGGAAAGGGTGGCTTTGAGGCTGAAGGCAGCAGCAAAGCCCGCAGCCCCCAGGTCTGTGGGGCTACGCAAGCGGTTCCCAAAGAGCTTTAGAACAAGGCATAGTTTTCCCTGCTGGGTCTTTGGGCATGGGACCCATCTCCAGCCATAGGCCATTTTTGTGCCTGGCGCGACGCCAAGTGGGAAAGGGTGGCTTTGAGGCTGAAGGCAGCAGGAAAGCCCGCAGCCCCCAGGTCTGTGGGGCTACGCAAGCGGTTCCCAAAGAGCTTTAGAACAAGGCATAATTTTCCTTGCTGGCTCTCTGGGCGGGGGACCCATCTCCAGCCGTATGGCCATTTTTGTGCCTGGCGCGGCGCCAAGTGGGAAAGGGTGGTTTTGAGGGTGAAGGCAGCAGGAAAGCCCGCAGCCCCCAGGTCTGTGGGGCTACACAAGCGGTTCCCAAAGAGCTTTAGAACAAGGCATAGTTTTCCCTGCTGGCTCTTTGGACGGGGGACCCATTTCCAGCCGTATGGCCATTTTTGTGCCTGGCGCGGTGCGTAGTGGTAAAGGGTGGCTTTGAGGCTGAAGGCAGCAGGAAAGCCCGCAGCCCCCAGGTCTGTGGGGCTACGCAATCGGTTCCCAAAGAGCTTTAGAACAAGGCATAGTTTTCCATGCTGGCTCTTTGGGCGGAGGACCCATCTCCAGCCGTATGGCCATTTCTGTGCCTGGCGCGGCGCCAAGTGGGAAAGGGTGGTTTTGAGGCTGAAGGCAGCAGCAAAGCCTGCAGCCCCCAGGTCTGTGGGGCCAAGCAAGCGGTTCCCAAAGAGCTTTAGAACAAGGCATAGTTTTCCCTGCTGGCTCTTTGGGCATGGGACCCATCTCCAGCCATAGGCCATTTTTGTGCCTGGCGCGGCGCCAAGTGGGAAAGGGTGGCTTTGAGGCTGAAGGCAGCAGGAAAGCCTGCAGCCCCCAAGTCTCTGGGGCTACGCAAGCAGTTCCCAAAGAGCTTTAGAACAAGGCATAATTTTCCCTGCTGGCTCTCTGGGCGGGGGACCCATCTCCAGCCATAGGCCGTTTTTGTGCCTGGCGCGGCGCCAAGTGGGAAAGGGTGCTGTCGAGGCTGAAGGCAGCAGCAAAGCCTGCAGCCCCCAGGTCTGTGGGGCTATGCAAGTGGTTCCCAAAGAGCTTTAGAACAAGGCATAGTTTTCCCTGCTGGCTCTTTGGGCGGGGGACCCATCTCCAGTCGTATGGCTATTTTTATGCCTGGCGCGGTGCGTAGTGGGAAAGGGTGGTTTTGAGGCTGAAGGCAGCAGGAAAGCCCGCAGCCCCCAGGTCTGTGGGGCTACGCAAGCGGTTCCCAAAGAGCTTTAGAACAAGGCATAGTTTTCCCTGCTGGCTCTTTGGGCATGGGACCCATCTCCAGCCATAGGCCATTTTTGTGCCTGGCGCGGCGCCAAGTGGGAAAGGGTGGCTTTGAGGCTGAAGGCAGCAGCAAAGCCTGCAGGCCCCACGTCTGTGGGGCCACGCAAGCGGTTCCCAAAGAGCTTTAGAACAAGGCATAGTTTTCCTTGCTGGGTCTTTGGGCATGGGACCGATCTCCAGCCATAGGCCATTTTTTTGCCTGATGGAGTGCCAAGTGTGAAAGGGTGGCTTTGAGGCTGAAGGCAGCAGGAAAGCCTGCAGCCCCCAGGTCTGTGGGGCTACGCAAGCGGTTCCCAAAGAGCTTTAGAACAAGGCATAGTTTTCCTTGCTGGCTCTTTGGGCATGGGACCCATCTCCAGCCATAGGCCATTTTTGTGCCTGATGCGGCGCCAAGTGGGAAAGGGTGGCTTTGAGGCTGAAGGCAGCAGGAAAGCCCGCAGCCCCCAGGTCTGTGCGGCTACGCAAGCGGTTCCCAAAGAGCTTTAGAACAAGGCATAATTTTCCTTGCTGGCTCTCTGGGCGGGGGACCCATCTCCAGCCGTATGGCCATTTTTGTGCCTAGCGCGACGCCAAGTGGGAAAGGGTGGCTTTGAGGCTGAAGGCAGCAGGAAAGCCCACAGCCCCCAGGTCTGTGGGGCTACGCAAGCGGTTCCCAAAGAGCTTTAGAACAAGGCATAGTTTTCCCTGCTGGGTCTTTGGGCATGGGACCCATCTCCAGCCGTATGGCCATTTTTGTGCCTGGCGCGGCGCCAAGTGGGAAAGGGTGGTGTCGAGGCTGAAGGCAGCAGGAAAGCCCGCAGCCCCCAGGTCTGTGGGGCTACGCAAGCGGTTCCCAAAGAGCTTTAGAACAAGGCATAGTTTTCCCTGCTGGCTCTTTGGGCGGGGGACCCATCTCCAGCCGTATGGCCATTTTTGTGCCTGGCGCGGTGCGTAGTGGGAAAGGGTGGTTTTGAGGCTGAAGGCAGCAGGAAAGCCTGCAGCCCCCAGGTCTGTGGGGCCAAGCAAGCGGTTCCCAAAGAGCTTTAGAACAAGGCATAGTTTTCCCTGATGGCTCTTTGGGCATGGGACCCATCTCCAGCCATAGGCCATTTTTGTGCCTGATAGGGCGCCAAGTGGGAAAGGGTGGCTTTGAGGCTGAAGGCAGGAGGAAAGCCTGCAGCCCCCAGGTCTGTGGGGCTACGCAAGCGGTTCCCAAAGAGCTTTAGAAGAAGGCATAGTTTTCCCTGCTGGCTCTTTGGACGGGGGACCCATTTCCAGCCGTATGGCCATTTTTGTGCCTGGCGCGGTGCGTAGTGGTAAAGGGTGGTTTTGACGCTGAAGGCAGCAGGAAAGCCCGCAGCCCCCAGGTCTGTGCGGCTACGCAAGCGGTTCCCAAAGAGCTTTAGAACAAGGCATAGTTTTCCCTGCTGGCTCTTTGGGCGGGGGACCCATCTCCAGCCGTATGGCCATTTTTGTGCCTGGCGCGGCGCCAAGTGGGAAAGGGTGGTTTTGAGGCTGAAGGCAGCAGCAAAGCCTGCAGCCCCCACGTCTGTGGGGCCAAGCAAGCGGTTCCCAAAGAGCTTTAGAACAAGGCATAGTTTTCCCTGCTGGCTCTTTGGGCATGGGACCCATCTCCAGCCATAGGCCATTTTTGTGCCTGGCGCGGCGCCAAGTGGGAAAGGGTGGCTTTGAGGCTGAAGGCAGCAGCAAAGCCTGCAGGCCCCACGTCTGTGGGGCCACGCAAGCGGTTCCCAAAGAGCTTTAGAACAAGGCATAGTTTTCCTTGCTGGGTCTTTGGGCATGGGACCGATCTCCAGCCATAGGCCATTTTTTTGCCTGATGGAGTGCCAAGTGGGAAAGGGTGGCTTTGAGGCTGAAGGCAGCAGGAAAGCCTGCAGCCCCCAGGTCTGTGGGGCTACGCAAGCGGTTCCCAAAGAGCTTTAGAACAAGGCATAGTTTTCCTTGCTGGCTCTTTGGGCATGGGACCCATCTCCAGCCATAGGCCATTTTTGTGCCTGATGCGGCGCCAAGTGGGAAAGGGTGGCTTTGAGGCTGAAGGCAGCAGGAAAGCCCGCAGCCCCCAGGTCTGTGCGGCTACGCAAGCGGTTCCCAAAGAGATTTAGAACAAGGCATAATTTTCCTTGCTGGCTCTCTGGGCGGGGGACCCATCTCCAGCCGTATGGCCATTTTTGTGCCTAGCGCGACGCCAAGTGGGAAAGGGTGGCTTTGAGGCTGAAGGCAGCAGCAAAGCCCGCAGCCCCCAGGTCTGTGGGGCTACGCAAGCGGTTCCCAAAGAGCTTTAGAACAAGGCATAGTTTTCCCTGCTGGGTCTTTGGGCATGGGACCCATCTCCAGCCATAGGCCATTTTTGTGCCTGGCGCGACGCCAAGTGGGAAAGGGTGGCTTTGAGGCTGAAGGCAGCAGGAAAGCCCGCAGCCCCCAGGTCTGTGGGGCTACGCAAGCGGTTCCCAAAGAGCTTTAGAACAAGGCATAATTTTCCTTGCTGGCTCTCTGGGCGGGGGACCCATCTCCAGCCGTATGGCCATTTTTGTGCCTGGCGCGGCGCCAAGTGGGAAAGGGTGGTGTCGAGGCTGAAGGCAGCAGGAAAGCCCGCAGCCCCCAGGTCTGTGGGGCTACACAAGCGGTTCCCAAAGAGCTTTAGAACAAGGCATAGTTTTCCCTGCTGGCTCTTTGGGCGGGGGACCCATCTCCAGCCGTATGGCCATTTTTGTGCCTGGCGCGGCGCCAAGTGGGAAAGGGTGGTTTTGAGGCTGAAGGCAGCAGCAAAGCCTGCAGCCCCCAGGTCTGTGGGGCCAAGCAAGCGGTTCCCAAAGAGCTTTAGAACAAGGCATAGTTTTCCCTGCTGGCTCTTTGGACGGGGGACCCATTTCCAGCCGTATGGCCATTTTTGTGCCTGGCGCAGTGCGTAGTGGTAAAGGGTGGTTTTGACGCTGAAGGCAGCAGGAAAGCCCGCAGCCCCCAGGTCTGTGCGGCTACGCAAGCGGTTCCCAAAGAGCTTTAGAACAAGGCATAGTTTTCCCTGCTGGCTCTTTGGGCGGGGGACCCATCTCCAGCCGTATGGACATTTTTGTGCCTGGCGCGGCGCCAAGTGGGAAAGGGTGGTTTTGAGGCTGAAGGCAGCAGCAAAGCCTGCAGCCCCCAGGTCTGTGGGGCCAAGCAAGCGGTTCCCAAAGAGCTTTAGAACAAGGCATAGTTTTCCCTGCTGGCTCTTTGGGCATGGGACCCATCTCCAGCCATAGGCCATTTTTGTGCCTGGCGCGGCGCCAAGTGGGAAAGGGTGGCTTTGAGGCTGAAGGCAGCAGGAAATCCTGCAGCCCCCAAGTCTCTGGGGCTACGCAAGCAGTTCCCAAAGAGCTTTAGAACAAGGCATAATTTTCCCTGCTGGCTCTCTGGGCGGGGGACCCATCTCCAGCCATAGGCCGTTTTTGTGCCTGGCGCGGCGCCAAGTGGGAAAGGGTGCTGTCGAGGCTGAAGGCAGCAGCAAAGCCTGCAGCCCCCAGGTCTGTGGGGCTATGCAAGCGGTTCCCAAAGAGCTTTAGAACAAGGCATAGTTTTCCCTGCTGGCTCTTTGGGCGGGGGACCCATCTCCAGTCGTATGGCTATTTTTATGCCTGGCGCGGTGCGTAGTGGGAAAGGGTGGTTTTGAGGCTGAAGGCAGCAGGAAAGCCCGCAGCCCCCAGGTCTGTGGGGCTACGCAAGCGGTTCCCAAAGAGCTTTAGAACAAGGCATAGTTTTCCCTGCTGGCTCTTTGGGCGGGGGACCCATCTCCAGCCGTATGGCCATTTTTGTGCCTGGCACGGCGCCAAGTGGGAAAGGGTGGTGTCGAGGCTGAAGGCAGCAGGAAAGCCCGCAGCCCCCATGTCTGTAGGGCTACGCAAGCGGTTCCCAAAGAGCTTTAGAACAAGGCATAGTTTTCCCTGCTGGCTCTCTGGGCGGGGGACCCATCTCCAGCCATAGACCATTTTTGTGCCTAGCGCGGCGCCAAGTGGGAAAGGGTGGCTTTGAGGCTGAAGGCAGCAGCAAAGCCTGCAGGCCCCACGTCTGTGGGGCCACGCAAGCGGTTCCCAAAGAGCTTTAGAACAAGGCATAGTTTTCCTTGCTGGGTCTTTGGGCATGGGACCGATCTCCAGCCATAGGCCATTTTTTTGCCTGATGGAGTGCCAAGTGGGAAAGGGTGGCTTTGAGGCTGAAGGCAGCAGGAAAGCCTGCAGCCCCCAGGTCTGTGGGGCTACGCAAGCGGTTCCCAAAGAGCTTTAGAACAAGGCATAGTTTTCCTTGCTGGCTCTTTGGGCATGGGCCCCATCTCCAGCCATAGGCCATTTTTGTGCCTGATGCGGCGCCAAGTGGGAAAGGGTGGCTTTGAGGCTGAAGGCAGCAGGAAAGCCCGCAGCCCCCAGGTCTGTGCGGCTACGCAAGCGGTTCCCAAAGAGCTTTAGAACAAGGCAAAATTTTCCTTGCTGGCTCTCTGGGCGGGGGACCCATCTCCAGCCGTATGGCCATTTTTGTGCCTAGCGCGACGCCAAGTGGGAAAGGGTGGCTTTGAGGCTGAAGGCAGCAGCAAAGCCTGCAGCCCCCAGGTCTGTGGGGCTACGCAAGCGGTTCCCAAAGAGCTTTAGAACAAGGCATAGTTTTCCCTGCTGGGTCTTTGGGCATGGGACCCATCTCCAGCCATAGGCCATTTTTGTGCCTGGCGCGACACCAAGTGGGAAAGGGTGGCTTTGAGGCTGAAGGCAGCAGGAAAGCCCGCAGCGCCAGGTCTGTGGGGCTACGCAAGCGGTTCCCAAAGAGCTTTAGAACAAGGCATAATTTTCCTTGCTGGCTCTCTGGGCGGGGGACCCATCTCCAGCCGTATGGCCATTTTTGTGCCTGGCGCGGCGCCAAGTGGGAAAGGGTGGTGTCGAGGCTGAAGGCAGCAGGAAAGCCCGCAGCCCCCAGGTCTGTGGGGCTACGCAAGCGGTTCCCAAAGGGCTTTAGAACAAGGCATAGTTTTCCCTGCTGGCTCTTTGGGCGGGGGACCCATCTCCAGCCGTATGGCCATTTTTGTGCCTGGCGCGGTGCGTAGTGGGAAAGGGTGGTTTTGAGGCTGAAGGCAGCAGGAAAGCCTGCAGCCCCCAGGTCTGTGGGGCCAAGCAAGCGGTTCCCAAAGAGCTTTAGAACAAGGCATAGTTTTCCCTGATGGCTCTTTGGGCATGGGACCCATCTCCAGCCATAGGCCATTTTTGTGCCTGATAGGGCGCCAAGTGGGAAAGGGTGGCTTTGAGGCTGAAGGCAGCAGGAAAGCCTGCAGCCCCCAGGTCTGTGGGGCTACGCAAGCGGTTCCCAAAGAGCTTTAGAAGAAGGCATAGTTTTCCCTGCTGGCTCTTTGGACGGGGGACCCATTTCCAGCCGTATGGCCATTTTTGTGCCTGGCGCGGTGCGTAGTGGTAAAGGGTGGTTTTGACGCTGAAGGCAGCAGGAAAGCCCGCAGCCCCCAGGTCTGTGCGGCTACGCAAGCGGTTCCCAAAGAGCTTTAGAACAAGGCATAGTTTTCCCTGCTGGCTCTTTGGGCGGGGGACCCATCTCCAGCCGTATGGCCATTTTTGTGCCTGGCGCGGCGCCAAGTGGGAAAGGGTGGCTTTGAGGCTGAAGGCAGCAGCAAAGCCTGCAGGCCCCACGTCTGTGGGGCCACGCAAGCGGTTCCCAAAGAGCTTTAGAACAAGGCATAGTTTTCCTTGCTGGCTCTTTGGGCATGGGACCCATCTCCAGCCATAGGCCATTTTTTTACCTGATGGAGTGCCAAGTGGGAAAGGGTGGCTTTGAGGCTGAAGGCAGCAGGAAAGCCTGCAGCCCCCAGGTCTGTGGGGCTACGCAAGCGGTTCCCAAAGAGCTTTAGAACAAGGCATAGTTTTCCTTGCTGGCTCTTTGGGCATGGGCCCCATCTCCAGCCATAGGCCATTTTTGTGCCTGATGCGGCGCCAAGTGGGAAAGGGTGGCTTTGAGGCTGAAGGCAGCAGGAAAGCCCGCAGCCCCCAGGTCTGTGCGGCTACGCAAGCGGTTCCCAAAGTGCTTTAGAACAAGGCAAAATTTTCCTTGCTGGCTCTCTGGGCGGGGGACCCATCTCCAGCCGTATGGCCATTTTTGTGCCTAGCGCGACGCCAAGTGGGAAAGGGTGGCTTTGAGGCTGAAGGCAGCAGCAAAGCCTGCAGCCCCCAGGTCTGTGGGGCTACGCAAGCGGTTCCCAAAGAGCTTTAGAACAAGGCATAGTTTTCCCTGCTGGGTCTTTGGGCATGGGACCCATCTCCAGCCATAGGCCATTTTTGTGCCTGGCGCGACACCAAGTGGGAAAGGGTGGCTTTGAGGCTGAAGGCAGCAGGAAAGCCCGCAGCGCCAGGTCTGTGGGGCTACGCAAGCGGTTCCCAAAGAGCTTTAGAACAAGGCATAATTTTCCTTGCTGGCTCTCTGGGCGGGGGACCCATCTCCAGCCGTATGGCCATTTTTGTGCCTGGCGCGGCGCCAAGTGGGAAAGGGTGGTGTCGAGGCTGAAGGCAGCAGGAAAGCCCGCAGCCCCCAGGTCTGTGGGGCTACGCAAGCGGTTCCCAAAGAGCTTTAGAACAAGGCATAGTTTTCCCTGCTGGCTCTTTGGGCGGGGGACCCATCTCCAGCCGTATGGCCATTTTTGTGCCTGGCGCGGTGCGTAGTGGGAAAGGGTGGTTTTGAGGCTGAAGGCAGCAGGAAAGCCTGCAGCCCCCAGGTCTGTGGGGCCAAGCAAGCGGTTCCCAAAGAGCTTTAGAACAAGGCATAGTTTTCCCTGATGGCTCTTTGGGCATGGGACCCATCTCCAGCCATAGGCCATTTTTGTGCCTGATAGGGCGCCAAGTGGGAAAGGGTGGCTTTGAGGCTGAAGGCAGCAGGAAAGCCTGCAGCCCCCAGGTCTGTGGGGCTACGCAAGCGGTTCCCAAAGAGCTTTAGAAGAAGGCATAGTTTTCCCTGCTGGCTCTTTGGACGGGGGACCCATTTCCAGCCGTATGGCCATTTTTGTGCCTGGCGCGGTGCGTAGTGGTAAAGGGTGGTTTTGACGCTGAAGGCAGCAGGAAAGCCCGCAGCCCCCAGGTCTGTGCGGCTACGCAAGCGGTTCCCAAAGAGCTTTAGAACAAGGCATAGTTTTCCCTGCTGGCTCTTTGGGCGGGGGACCCATCTCCAGCCGTATGGCCATTTTTGTGCCTGGCGCGGCGCCAAGTGGGAAAGGGTGGCTTTGAGGCTGAAAGCAGCAGCAAAGCCTGCAGCCCCCAGGTCTGTGGGGCCAAGCAAGCGGTTCCCAAAGAGCTTTAGAACAAGGCATAGTTTTCCCTGCTGGCTCTTTGGGCATGGGACCCATCTCCAGCCATAGGCCATTTTTGTGCCTGGCGCGGCGCCAAGTGGGAAAGGGTGGCTTTGAGGCTGAAGGCAGCAGCAAAGCCTGCAGGCCCCACGTCTGTGGGGCCACGCAAGCGGTTCCCAAAGAGCTTTAGAACAAGGCATAGTTTTCCTTGCTGGGTCTTTGGGCATGGGACCGATCTCCAGCCATAGGCCATTTTTTTGCCTGATGGAGTGCCAAGTGGGAAAGGGTGGCTTTGAGGCTGAAGGCAGCAGGAAAGCCTGCAGCCCCCAGGTCTGTGGGGCTACGCAAGCGGTTCCCAAAGAGCTTTAGAACAAGGCATAGTTTTCCTTGCTGGCTCTTTGGGCATGGGCCCCATCTCCAGCCATAGGCCATTTTTGTGCCTGATGCGGCGCCAAGTGGGAAAGGGTGGCTTTGAGGCTGAAGGCAGCAGGAAAGCCCGCAGCCCCCAGGTCTGTGCGGCTACGCAAGCGGTTCCCAAAGAGCTTTAGAACAAGGCATAATTTTCCTTGCTGGCTCTCTGGGCGGGGGACCCATCTCCAGCCGTATGGCCATTTTTGTGCCTAGCGCGACGCCAAGTGGGAAAGGGTGGCTTTGAGGCTGAAGGCAGGAGCAAAGCCTGCAGCCCCCAGGTCTGTGGGGCTACGCAAGCGGTTCCCAAAGAGCTTTAGAACAAGGCATAGTTTTCCCTGCTGGGTCTTTGGGCATGGGACCCATCTCCAGCCATAGGCCATTTTTGTGCCTGGCGCGACGCCAAGTGGGAAAGGGTGGCTTTGAGGCTGAAGGCAGCAGGAAAGCCCGCAGCCCCCAGGTCTGTGGGGCTACGCAAGCGGTTCCCAAAGAGCTTTAGAACAAGGCATAATTTTCCTTGCTGGCTCTCTGGGCGGGGGACCCATCTCCAGCCGTATGGCCATTTTTGTGCCTGGCGCGGCGCCAAGTGGGAAAGGGTGGTTTTGAGGCTGAAGGCAGCAGGAAAGCCCGCAGCCCCCAGGTCTGTGGGACTACACAAGCGGTTCCCAAAGAGCTTTAGAACAAGGCATAGTTTTCCCTGCTGGCTCTTTGGGCGGGGGACCCATCTCCAGCCGTATGGCCATTTTTGTGCCTGGCGCGGCGCCAAGTGGGAAAGGGTGGTTTTGAGGCTGAAGGCAGCAGGAAAGCCCGCAGCCCCCAGGTCTGTGGGGCTACGCAAGCGGTTCCCAAAGAGCTTTAGAACAAGGCATAGTTTTCCCTGTTGGCTCTTTGAGCATGGGACCCATCTCCAGCCATAGGCCATTTTTGTGCCTGATGCGGCGCCAAGTGGGAAAGGGTGGCTTTGAGGCTGAAGACAGCAGGAAAGCCTGCAGCCCCCAGGTCTGTGGGGCTACGCAAGCGGTTCCCAAAGAGCTTTAGAACAAGGCATAGTTTTCCCTGCTGGCTCTTTGGGCGGGGGACCCATCTCCAGCCGTATGGCCATTTTTGTGCCTGGCGCGGCACCAAGTGGGAAAGGGTGGCTTTGAGGCTGAAGGCAGGAGCAAAGCCTGCAGCCCCAAGGTCTGTGGGGCTACGCAAGCGGTTCCCAAAGAGCTTTAGAACAAGTCATAGTTTTCCCTGCTGGCTCTTTGGGCATGGGACCCATCTCCAGCCATAGGCCATTTTTGTGCCTGGCGCGACGCCAAGTGGGAAAGGGTGGTGTCGAGGCTGAAGGCAGCAGGAAAGCCTGCAGCCCCCAGGTCTGTGCAGCTACGCAAGCGGTTTCCAAAGAGCTTTAGAACAAGGCATAGTTTTCCCTGCTGGCTCTTTGGGCGGGGGACCCATATCCAGCCATATGGCCATTTTAATGCCTGGCGAAGCGCCAAGTGGGAAAGAGTGGCTTTGAGGCTGAAGGCAGCAGCAAAGCCCGCAGCCCCCAGGTCTGTGGGGCTACGCAAGCGGTTCCCAAAGAGCTTTAGAACAAGGCATAGTTTTCCCTGCTGGCTCTTTGGGCGGGGGACCCATCTCCAGCCGTATGGCCATTTTTGTGCCTGGCCCGGCGCCAAGCGGGAAAGGGTGGCTTTGAGGCTGAAGGCAGCAGGAGAGCCCGCAGCCCCCAGGTCTGTGGGGCTACGCAAGCGGTTCCCAAAGAGCTTTAGAACAAGGCATAGTTTTCCCTGCTGGCTCTTTGGGCGGGGGACCCATCTCCAGCCATAGGCCATTTTTGTGCCTGGCGCGGTGCGTCATGGGAAAGGGTGGTTTTGAGGCTGAAGGCAGCAGGAAAGCCTGCAGCCCCCAGGTCTGTGGGGCCAAGCAAGCGGTTCCCAAAGAGCTTTAGAACAAGGCATAGTTTTCCCTGCTGGCTCTTTGGGCATGGGACCCATCTCCAGCCATAGGCCATTTTTGTGCCTGGCGCGGCGCCAAGTGGGAAAGGGTGGCTTTGAGGCTGAAGGCAGCAGCAAAGCCTGCAGGCCCCACGTCTGTGGGGCCACGCAAGCGGTTCCCAAAGAGCTTTAGAACAAGGCATAGTTTTCCTTGCTGGGTCTTTGGGCATGGGACCGATCTCCAGCCATAGGCCATTTTTTTGCCTGATGGAGTGCCAAGTGGGAAAGGGTGGCTTTGAGGCTGAAGGCAGCAGGAAAGCCTGCAGCCCCCAGGTCTGTGGGGCTACGCAAGCGGTTCCCAAAGAGCTTTAGAACAAGGCATAGTTTTCCTTGCTGGCTCTTTGGGCATGGGCCCCATCTCCAGCCATAGGCCATTTTTGTGCCTGATGCGGCGCCAAGTGGGAAAGGGTGGCTTTGAGGCTGAAGGCAGCAGGAAAGCCCGCAGCCCCCAGGTCTGTGCGGCTACGCAAGCGGTTCCCAAAGAGCTTTAGAACAAGGCATAATTTTCCTTGCTGGCTCTCTGGGCGGGGGACCCATCTCCAGCCGTATGGCCATTTTTGTGCCTAGCGCGACGCCAAGTGGGAAAGGGTGGCTTTGAGGCTGAAGGCAGCAGCAAAGCCCGCAGCCCCCAGGTCTGTGGGGCTACGCAAGCGGTTCCCAAAGAGCTTTAGAACAAGGCATAGTTTTCCCTGCTGGGTCTTTGGGCATGGGACCCATCTCCAGCCATAGGCCATTTTTGTGCCTGGCGCGACGCCAAGTGGGAAAGGGTGGCTTTGAGGCTGAAGGCAGCAGGAAAGCCCGCAGCCCCCAGGTCTGTGGGGCTACGCAAGCGGTTCCCAAAGAGCTTTAGAACAAGGCATAATTTTCCTTGCTGGCTCTCTGGGCGGGGGACCCATCTCCAGCCGTATGGCCATTTTTGTGCCTGGCGCGGCGCCAAGTGGGAAAGGGTGGTGTCGAGGCTGAAGGCAGCAGGAAAGCCCGCAGCCCCCAGGTCTGTGGGGCTACACAAGCGGTTCCCAAAGAGCTTTAGAACAAGGCATAGTTTTCCCTGCTGGCTCTTTGGGCGGGGGACCCATCTCCAGCCGTATGGCCATTTTTGTGCCTGGCGCGGCGCCAAGTGGGAAAGGGTGGTTTTGAGGCTGAAGGCAGCAGGAAAGCCCGCAGCCCCCAGGTCTGTGGGGCTACGCAAGCGGTTCCCAAAGAGCTTTAGAACAAGGCATAGTTTTCCCTGCTGGCTCTTTGGGCAGGGGACCCATCTCCAGTCGTATGGCTATTTCTATGCCTAGCGCGGTGCGTAGTGGGAAAGGGTGGTTTTGAGGCTGAAGGCAGCAGGAAAGCCCGCAGCCCCCAGGTCTGTGGGACTACGCAAGCGGTTCCCAAAGAGCTTTAGAACAAGGCATAATTTTCCCTGCTGTCTCTTTGGGCGGGGGACCCATCTCCAGCCATAGGCCATTTTTGTGCCTGGCGCAGCGCCAAGTGGGAAAGGGTGGTGTGGAGGCTGAATGCAGCAGGGAAGCCCGCAGCCCCCAGGTCTGTGGGGCTACGCAAGCGGTTCCCAAAGAGCTTTAGAACAAGGCATAGTTTTCCCTGTTGGCTCTTTGAGCATGGGACCCATCTCCAGCCATAGGCCATTTTTGTGCCTGATGCGGCGCCAAGTGGGAAAGGGTGGCTTTGAGGCTGAAGACAGCAGGAAAGCCTGCAGCCCCCAGGTCTGTGGGGCTACGCAAGCGGTTCCCAAAGAGCTTTAGAACAAGGCATAGTTTTCCCTGCTGGCTCTTTGGGCGGGGGACCCATCTCCAGCCGTATGGCCATTTTTGTGCCTGGCGCGGCACCAAGTGGGAAAGGGTGGCTTTGAGGCTGAAGGCAGGAGCAAAGCCTGCAGCCCCAAGGTCTGTGGGGCTACGCAAGCGGTTCCCAAAGAGCTTTAGAACAAGGCATAGTTTTCCCTGCTGGCTCTTTGGGCATGGGACCCATCTCCAGCCATAGGCCATTTTTGTGCCTGGCGCGACGCCAAGTGGGAAAGGGTGGTGTCGAGGCTGAAGGCAGCAGGAAAGCCTGCAGCCCCCAGGTCTGTGCAGCTACGCAAGCGGTTTCCAAAGAGCTTTAGAACAAGGCATAGTTTTCCCTGCTGGCTCTTTGGGCGGGGGACCCATATCCAGCCATATGGCCATTTTAATGCCTGGCGAAGCGCCAAGTGGGAAAGAGTGGCTTTGAGGCTGAAGGCAGCAGCAAAGCCCGCAGCCCCCAGGTCTGTGGGGCTACGCAAGCGGTTCCCAAAGAGCTTTAGAACAAGGCATAGTTTTCCCTGCTGGCTCTTTGGGCGGGGGACCCATCTCCAGCCGTATGGCCATTTTTGTGCCTGGCCCGGCGCCAAGCGGGAAAGGGTGGCTTTGAGGCTGAAGGCAGCAGGAGAGCCCGCAGCCCCCAGGTCTGTGGGGCTACGCAAGCGGTTCCCAAAGAGCTTTAGAACAAGGCATAGTTTTCCCTGCTGGCTCTTTGGGCATGGGACCCATCTCCAGCCATAGGCCATTTTTGTGCCTGGCGCGGTGCGTCATGGGAAAGGGTGGTTTTGAGGCTGAAGGCAGCAGGAAAGCCTGCAGCCCCCAGGTCTGTGGGGCCAAGCAAGCGGTTCCCAAAGAGCTTTAGAACAAGGCATAGTTTTCCCTGATGGCTCTTTGGGCATGGGACCCATCTCCACCCATAGGCCATTTTTGTGCCTGATAGGGCGCCAAGTGGGAAAGGGTGGCTTTGAGGCTGAAGGCAGCAGGAAAGCCTGCAGCCCCCAGGTCTGTGGGGCTACGCAAGCGGTTCCCAAAGAGCTTTAGAACAAGGCATAGTTTTCCCTGCTGGCTCTTTGGACGGGGGACCCATTTCCAGCCGTATGGCCATTTTTGTGCCTGGCCCGGCGCCAAGTGGGAAAGGGTGGTTTTGAGGCTGAAGGCAGCAGCAAAGCCTGCAGCCCCCAGGTCTGTGGGACAACGCAAGCGGTTCCCAAAGAGCTTTAGAACAAGGCATAGTTTTCCCTGCTGGCTCTTTGGGCATGGGACCCATCTCCAGCCATAGGCCATTTTCGTGCCTGGCGCGACGCCAAGTGTGAAAGGGTGCTGTCGAGGCTGAAGGCAGCAGCAAAGCCTGCAGCCCCCAGGTCTGTGGGGCTACGCAAGAGGTTGCCAAAGATCTTTAGAACAAGGCATAGTTTTCCTTGCTGGGTCTTTGGGCATGGGACCCATCTCCAGCCATAGGCCATTTTTGTGCCTGATGCGGCGCCAAGTGGGAAAGGGTGGCTTTGAGGCTGAAGGCAGCAGGAAAGCCTGCAGCCCCCAGGTCTGTGGGGCTATGGAAGCGGTTCCCAAAGCGCTTTAGAACAAGGCATAGTTTTCCCTGCTGGCTCTTTGGGCGGGGGACCCATCTCCAGCCATATGGCCATTTTTGTGCCTGGCGCGGCGCCAAGTGGGAAAGGGTGTTGTCGAGGCTGAAGGCAGCAGGAAAGCCTGCAGCCCCCAGGTCTGTGGGGCCAAGCAAGCGGTTCCCAAAGAGCTTTAGAACAAGGCATAGTTTTACCTGCTGGCTCTTTTGGCAGGGGACCCATCTCCAGCCGTATGGCCATTTTTGTGCCTGGCGCGGCGCCAAGTGGGAAAGGGTTGTTTTGAGGCTGAAGGCGTCACGAAAGCCTGCCGTCCGAGGGTTTCTTAATGCCTTTTCTTAATGATGTCTCCACAGTGTGAAGTTTTGCAGGATTTGAAAAAGTAATAGACACAGTGAAATTGAGTCTATTGGAAGCTTCCATACTTTTCCCTCCCTCTAAAATCTCTGCTGTCCTGTAGTATCCACTGCCTGCAACTGCTGTTGCAGGAGCAGCCAGATTGGTATCAAATTTAGAAAAAAAGGGACATCATTAAGAGGATTCACTCGCCTTATTTTTCACCGGTGTGGCCAGTAAAGAAACCAAAAAGGCAATGGCGTTTCACAGTAGATTACGGAAAATTAAACGCCAACACTGCACCTCTGACCGCTGCTGTTCCGAATATCGCGGAAATTGTGACAATGATAAAAGGAGCTGCCCATCCTTGCAGGGTTGCCTTAGATTTTAAAGACATATTTTTTTATGATTCTCCTCCTTGAGCAGGACAAAGCGCAGTTTGCATTCACATGGAAAGGAGTCCAATATACCTTTAACCGCTTTCCGCAAGGATACAAACATTCCCCCACTATTGCCCATAATGCTTTGGCTAAAGTGCTATCAGAGATTCCTGTTTCACAGGGATGTACAGTATACCAATATATTATTGATGACATCTTAATAGGGGAGAGAACCAAGAAAGTGTACAAGACATGATGGAAAACATCCGAAAAACATTATCAGATTTGGGATTGGAAATTCCCGACTCAAAGTGTCAGGGACCCGCACAGGAAGTTAAATTCCTGGGGGTCTGGTGGATTAAGGGAGCTGCTTCTGTCCCTCAGGATACCCTGAAAAAATAGAACATGGACAGAATCCTTCCAGCACGAAGGAGTTACAGCAAGTCCTGGGAACTTTAAGTTATTAGCGTAAACACATCCCTGGCTTTTCCATCATTGCTCGCCCCCTTTATTGTTTGCTCAAAAAAGGTAAATCCTGGGAGTCGACTGAACAACACACTAATGCACTAGAATTGCTAATAAAAGAGCTAAGGTTATTCCAACAACTTGGCCCCATACATCCAACTGACCCTGTCCATGTAGAATGGGGGCTCAGTGAACATGGTTCCCATTGTAATTTATGCCAGAAGGGACCAGCAGGACCGGAGAGACCATTAGAATTTAGCTCTCACGCCTTTAATGATACTGAGAGCAGCTATTCAGACCTGGAGAAGGGTTTACTGTCCCTGGTGCGAGCATTGCAACGAGCAGAGCAGATAAGGAGAGAACAGAGCGTGATTGTTCGGGGCCCTTTTCGACTCCTAGATGTGGTCCGTAAAGGGACAGCACCGCCAGCTGGCATTGCCCAGAAACCCACAGTTCGAAAGTGGTATGCTTATTTAGAAGGCATTAATGATATCATGCCAGTCTCTGAAGGTAGTATCAAAGTATCCATGCTCCAGAAGGATAGAGATGGTGCCCTATTGTTCCAATCCCCACCAAACAGACCATCTCCAATCCAAGAAGCACCTCCTCTGAAAGCAGGCAGTGATCTTACAGGAGTGTGGTTTACTGGTGTGTCATCTCACCGTGAGAACAGTAAGTGGAAATACAAGGCCGTAGCACTGGAAGTAGCAACGGGGGAAAGAGCAATTGAAACAGGAGAAGGTAGGGCACAAGTAGGGGAACTCAGAGCCGTCCTACTAGCTGCACAACATGGAGCTACTTACATTTACACTGAGTCATATGCTGTTTTTAAAGGAGCCACTGAATGGCTAGGACACTGGGCAGCCAATGATTGGCAGGTGAATAGAGTCCCGATCTGGGAGACAGACAGTTGGAAGCAACTGTTGGAAATAGGAGGACAGAGACCATTGCACATTGCTTGGGTAAAAGGCCACGATCGTTCAAACTCGATCACTGCTCAGTTCAACCAACAGGTAGATAGCCTCACGCGGCTACAACAAATTGACACTGTAGATGATGGTCGGGAATGGTTACATATTAAGCCTGGCCATACAGGCCGTGCTGATCTGTATCAGGAAGGTCTAGCCCGGGGGTGGCCTGTGTCGGTTAAGCTGTGCGAACAAGTAGTAACTGCCTGGTCACAATGTCGCCTACGACTCAGCAAAGATCATCCGAGTAAGGCGCCTCCCTTACACATGCGGGACAAGAAAATGTTGTGGCATTCATGGCAGATTGATTATATTGGGCCCTTGAGATCATCAGGTGGGAAAAGATATGTCCTAGTCGGAGTGGAGATTATCTCCAGCCTCAGTATGGCCACTGGCTTCAAATCAGCTGCTGGGGACAACACAGTGAAAGGCCTAAAAGGGTGGTTCAGCACACTTCCCCTTCCCGAGGAAATCCAAAGTGATAACGGTTCACACTTTACCGCTACAGTGGTACAAGATTGGGCCAAAGAAGAAGGGATTCGATGGGTATTTCATACTCCCTATTATCCTCAGGCTAATGGCATTGTTGAATGCACCAACGGATTGGTTAAGCGTTTTGCAAAAACTCATAAATCATAAGGGAAGGTGAAGAAGGCACCTTGCCCACCGAAATTCGAAAAGTAATATGGGATAACGCAATTGAATTTGAGAAAAAATTTCAATCCTGGTGGTATCTGGTTAATTTCACCTACGATCCCACTGAGAGCAAAGCCACAGCTTTTGTCTTAACGATACGCAATGCCTCAGTATCCACCATATACCCAATCATCGCACTGGGGTTGAATCACCAAGGAGCTCTACTCTATCCAACACAGCACAGAGGTTGGGCACGACAAAATGAGACTAAATGGCAAACTGCTGATGTTGACGCATGCGTTTCACGAGACCAACAAGGATTCATTTGTGAGAGTAATACTCTCAAAGCACAAGACCTTTGTCTTGACACCAACCAGAATGCTTGTCACTTTGAGACACATCCCGATGAAACCCCAGAGACTGTGCTTGACTATATTGGGAAAGGGTGCGTTAGCATGAGGTCTCCCTGTAGTCTTGTATTATAGACGAGAAAGGCTTGAGACCATGGCCACTCTGGGTCTCTTTGACTACAAACAACAGGGAATAAAAAGGTGAAACTGAATAGCATCAATTCCATCTGCCAATTCGTCATTTTAGAATTTGGGCCTCCAAATAGCCATACATCATAAAAGTAGTATTATTGCCAGGTTCAATGTCAGGATTCCCTGGAGACATTCAAAGGTAGCGTAGGCCAATCCGTCTGTACAGCTCATCCAAGGTTCCTGTAAGACATAAAGGAAAAGAAAATCTGCTCGGTCTTATTCGACCGACGGGGTTAAAAAGAAGGTGCGGTCCACCGGGTGCTGATCCGGTGTATCTTCCCTGAACAATCCTTGGCTTCCCATGCATAGGGATTTTTGGGAGTAGCTAGCACCATTGGCACCGTCCCATTTTGAGGCATTTTCACTAGCACAGGTAGTCCAGGGTGAAATCTTCCGGGGTATTTTCCCGGTTCATTGGCAGCCTTTGGCGAGATAATATTGGCAGGTACACAGAAAGCTTTCATTTTAGGACAGCCGTCTCCACTCCATTTGTTATTTAGTTGATAGATGGCATCATCCAATCGCAAATGCCAACCAGGTTCATGACTTTTTGCAAAACGCTTAACCAATCTATTGGTGCGTTCAACAATGCCATTAGCCTGGGGATAATAGGGAGTATGAAATACCCATCGAATCCCTTCTTCCTTGGCCCAATCTTGTACCACCGAAGCCGTAAAGTGTGAAACGTTATCACTCTGGATTTCGTCGGGAAGGGGAAGTGTGCTGAACCACCCTGTTAGGCCTTTCACTGTGTTGTCCCTCGTAGCTGGTTTGAAACTGCTGGCCATACTGAGGCTGGAGATAATCTCCACTCCTACCAGGACATATCTTTTCCCACCTGATGATCTCAAGGGCCCAATATAATCAAGCTGCCATGAATGCCACAACGCTTTCTTGTCCCGCATGTGTAAGGGAGGCGCCTTACTCGGATGATCTTTGCTGAGTCGTAGGCGACATTGTGAACAGGCAGTTACTATTTGTTCGCACAGCTTAACTGACACAAGCCACCCACCTTCCCGATACAGGTCAGGACGGCCTGTGCGGCCACGTTTAACATGTAACGATTCAAGTAAGCGTTCCCATTCCCGACCATCATCTACAATGTCAATTTGTTGCAGCCGCGTGAGGCCATCTACCTGTTGGTTGAACTGAGCAGTGATCGAGTTTGAACGATCGTGGCCTTTTACCCAAGCAATGTGCAATGGTCTCTGTCCTCCTATTTCCAACAGTTGCTTCCAATTATCTGTCTCCCAAACTGGGACTCTATTCACCTGCCAATCGTTGGCTGCCCAGTGTCCTAGCCATTCAGTGGCTCCTTTAAGAACAGCATATGAGTCAGTGTAAATGTAAGTAGCTCCATGTTGTGCAGCTAGTAGGACAGCTCTGAGTTCCCCTACCCTCCCCTATTTCAATTGCTCTTTCTCCCGTTGTTACTTCCAGTGCTACGGCCTTATATTTGCACTTATTTTTTTAACGGTGAGATGACGCACCAGTAAACCACACTCCTCTAAGATCACTGCTGTCCCTCAAAGGAGGTGCTTCTTGGATCGGAGATGGTCTGTTTGGTGGGGATTGGAACAATAGGGCACCATCTATATCCTTTGGTATCCTTGTGAAGTAGCCTTGGATACTTTAACACTGCCTTCAGAGACTGGCTTGATTTCATTAATGCCTTCTAAATAAGCATACCACTTTCGAACTGTAGGTCTCTGGGCAATGCCAGCTGGTGGTGGTGTCCCTTTAAGGACCACATCTGGGAGGCGAAAAGGTCCCAGGAAAGATCACACTCTGTTCTCTTCTTATCTGCTCTGCTCGTTGCAACACTCGCACCAGGGACAGTAAACCCTTCTCCAGGTCTGAATAGCTGCATTCAGTATCATTGAAGGAGTGGGAGCAAAATTCTAATGGTCTCTCCGGTCCTGCTGGTCCCTTCTGCCATAAATTACAACGGGAACCATGTTCACTGAGCCCCCATTCTACATGGACAGGGTCAGTTGGATGTATGGGGCCAAGTTGTTGGAATAACCTTAGCTCCTTTATTAGTAATTGCAGAGCATTAGTGTGTTGTTCAGTCCACACCCAGGATTTACCCTTTTTTGCCAAGCTATGAAGGGGGCGAGCAATGATGGAAAAGCCAGGGATGTGTTTACACCAATAACTTAAAGTTCCCAGGACCTGCTGTAACTCCTTCGTGCTGGAAGGATTCTGTCCATGTTCTATTTTTTCAGGGTATCCTGAGGGACAGAAGCAGCTCCCTTAATCCACCAGACCCCCAGGAATTTAACTTCCTGTGCGGGTCCCTGACACTTTGAGTCGGGTCTACGTGAGGCACCCACTAACACTTCTGCCCTAGTCATTCGCTGCTCTCCCGGCAACCAGAGGTTAATTTTTGCAGTGTGCCATGTTTTTACCACACCATCAATTCCTGTGAAGTTGACTCTGCGTCGGGTGGGATTTATACCTAGAAGTTGTGCCGTTTCGTTAGTGATTGCAGACATTTGGGCTCCGGTATCAATAATAAAATTTACCAATATCTTCCGGGGTCCAACAGGAATGACAATAACAGGTTCGGAGTCTTTATGAGAGCGCCATTGGATTGCTAGTACCTGCCCGACAGGGTTGCTCAGTGCCCTCCCCGGGGATAGGAGTGTTGTGGCTGGGACTCTGTCAAATCAATCAAGTTATGTTCCGGTGCAGAAGGCACAGTTTTCTCACGGCTTGGGGATTCTCTGGTTAGACTTTTCTCCCCAGCCGCATTATTCTTTCTAGGTAGAGATTGGACTAGCGTACGGAGATCTCCCGTAGGGTCACCGTGCAAGAATTGTCGGGGCACCCCTAATTGTAGGGCTTTACGCCACAACTCATTCCGGTCCTTATCAGGCTTAAACCTTCCCTCTGATTTAGGGTTTTGAGTGTGAGTTTGGACTTGGCGAACCTTTCGCGGGTGTTCGGAGGATTTCTCACTAGTTTGGCTGGCCCAGCCCATTCGGCGCCCATATTGATCTATTTCCTGTACATTCCAGGTGGGCATGTAGTGACGACGGCCCCGCCCATGAGCACCCCGAGCATCCCGTATACGATCTTGAGTGCGAACAAGGAACGGTTTCAGGCAACCGGGAAGACCACGGATGAGAGGGGCTAATCGATCGGGGTCGATAGGGGCTGACATTGGGGATTTCCGAAATTCCTCTCTGTCATACATGGCTTGCAGACAAGCTGCTTTCCGTACAGCCGCAAACAGATCAGAGTAGCCTGTAGCTCTAATCTCTAACGGCTCCCCCCTCTCTCGCGGATCCATACCCCTTGCCCAATAGGCTGCTCGAGCGGTTAGGGAATAATTATGATCCCCAGGCATAGTGGTTAAAAACACTCCTGGTCCCCAAGAGTCTCCTGCTTCTTCCTCACTCAGCATAATTCTGCCCCCCCCTTCAGAAGAAACTCGCCACACGTACTCAACAGCTGACTCTTCTGGTCGCCTCGAATATTTCTCCCTTATTTTTGTTAACTCGGTTGGTGTCCATGGAACGGTACGCACAGTGGTGTGAATTTCATCACCATCATCAACTGCAGTTTCAGTTTTAACCAGAGGACGTAAAGGAAAAACTTGGGATTTCAAAGTAAAAGTCCTTTCCTCCTCATCTTCTTCGTCATCCTCACTATTAGACAAAAAAATCTCCGGTCTGGGTTCCGGAATTTGGATAACACATTAACTTACGAATCTGTTGGACCTGGGTCGAGGGCTGCATTTTATCTAAGAGCCCGGTCACCCTTTCAATAACATTTTAAGTTGGCGATTTTCACTCCCAAGTTGAGCATTCCGGTTTCCTAAACATTCATTCTCACTCACAAGCTTATCGACTTGAGTTCTTAATCTTTCTCCTGTCTCCTTTTGCAAGGCTAATGATGACTTCAGCACCTCATTCTCCGATTTCAGGGTTGCATATTCTACAGCTGAAATCAGATTAGGAGCGGGGGTTTCTCTAGCTTCTTGTTGTGCACAAGATAAACAGGCGCCTAACACAGCACAAATCACACCCTTGCCTTTCCCCGCTCTGAGCTTCTGTGAAACCCGACGCTCTTCAATACGTTCCACCACTTTCTCTTCATCCTTCCAAAATTTTTGGGCCCACTCCTTCCCAGCCTGGGAAGGGGCACAATCATATTTTTGCAGCAGTTTATCCATGGCAATCCTGCCGACTACGCCAAATTCTGTTGCGTGAAACGGGGCCAAGCGGTTTTGGCAGAAGATAAACCCCCTTGCGTTCTAACACTCCTCACCGAGGTGGGAGGCCAGGTGCGGCTGGGTTTCAATTCTGAGTGATGCCCAATTCAGCACTATCAGCCCAATCGCGTTTAATATGTGTTAAACTATTACGATTTGGAGACACTAATAGTGGGCTGCACCTTCAGTCTAGTCGTGCTCCTGAACCAGCACGGCCTCTCTCAAGTTTTGGTCGCGTTCAGTGAGAAAGCGAAACGACTAGCTACTGAAACAGTGCAGTTTATTTAAACAACAGATATACAGGTTCTTTAGGATTGCCGGTGATAAATACACTGTCTGCAAAGCACGTGCAAATAAAGACATTGTTAAATAGACAAACGCGTGACAAAATTATAAACGATACAGCCTGGCTATAAATGTAGGGTAGAGATTCTCTAGAGAAATTTCTAGAGTCCCCGAGAAAGCACTCGGTGTAATCAAAGTCTTACCCAAAGGCGTCCTTATGAGGGGGAAGAAAGGCTCAGCCCGTCGACTGATCCCAGAAAACAGCGGTGGGATTCTTCGCGATGGTGTCTTCCCAGACATTCCCCCTCTCTTGGGCTATTTTTATATTATTTTTTTAACTTCAAAGTGGAGTTTGAGTGACTTTAGTCATATGTACTTTTATTATGATTAATGTACTCAAGGAGGAGTGTTCACACCTCGGGGGCGGATAGCCTCCGGGATGGAGGTGTGTTTTGGTACATTGTGGTGAGCAAAGTTCGCACAAAAGGACAGCATTTCATCAACATTTGACGAAATTTTGGCTCGGGTGGCGTGTAAGCCGCTTATCAGTTCCGTAGTACCATCTCGTCCCCATATCTGCTATTCGTCACAAGGGAAGGCCACGGAACAAGCGCGTTCCGTTCCATCCCTCGTGTAGTTTCGCAAACAACCTTGTACAGGGAATCACAGCTGTTGCATTCTTCGTGTGCCAGCTGCGGCTGTATTCTACCTCAGAAGCCTCTTGATTTTATGACTTTCCTTAATGTGTGAACAATGCTGTATTTTTGTATTCTTGGCCAATTTAGTAATTATTCCACAAGAACACACATTGGTTGCCGATTTATCAACGGGTCTAATCACCACAGGCCAACTGTAATTAAAACCATCTATGTAGACTCTACCAAAGCGGACAAATACAACACTGATTGTTACAAAATTATGGAGCCAAATTCAGATTGCTGGCACAATTTCACTTTCATCAAACCTACAGTAGTGTACTGTATTTGGGGCTACAAGGGCACAGAATTGTTATTTGAATTTATGATTGACTCAAATACACCTGAACTTGCTGAAATGAATCCAGAACCTACACCCCACAAACTCTCAAAGGCTCTCTCTTCTAAGAGAAAAAAAAAAAAACCACCTCTCTCTTTTCTAAGCCCTCCATTAGACTAACTCCTTACATTTTCAACATTGGCCCTTACGTTATTAAACACACACAGGTCAACAACAGGTACTGTTTAATCCCACATATTCCCTCAAACGAGCAGAATTGTCAATGCAGATTAAAATCTCTGCGATCAAACCCACCTGCTCACCATTCCTGAGTACATCTTATGCAGAATGGTCAGCATGGTTACGCAAACGAACTCTTGCCACTTCACACGGACGGAAGAGGGATGCGACTGGTATCTTAGGAACAGGCCTGGGAGTCTTGAATAGTATAGATGCTGAGATACTTGCCAACAAACTAGTCACAACCGCTACTGATCTGGACAAATTAAGACATCCCCTACGGTCCTCTCTATTAGCATTGGGAAACCACCAACGGCTTTTATCGAATATATTGCCTCAATGGGAAGAAACGGGTGAAAAAGACCATCAGCTGATCACAGATGCACTTGGTACAACTCAAACCAATGTTTCCTTGGCTCTTAGTTGTATCCAAGCCCAATTGTGGATGCAATCTATGACAGCCGCAATCATAAGGGAAGGTAAAGAAGGCACCTTGCCCACCGAAATTCGAAAAGTAATATGGGATAACGCAATTGAATTTGAGAAAAAATTTCAGTCCAGGTGGTATCTGGTTAATTTCACCTACGATCCCACTGAGAGCAAAGCCACAGCTTTTGTCTTAACGATACGCAATGCCTCCGTATACACCACATACCCAATCATCGCACTGGGGTTGAATCACCAAGGAGCTCTACTCTATCCAACACAGCACAGAGGTTGGGCACGACAAAATGAGACTAAATGGCAAACTGCTGATGTTGACGCATGCGTTTCACGAGACCAACAAGGATTCTTTTGTGAGAGTAATACTCTCAAAGCACAAGACCTTTGTCTTGACACCAACCAGAATGTTTGTCACTTTGAGACACATCCCGATGAAACCCCAGAGACTGTGCTTGACTATATTGGGAAAGGGTGCGTTAGCATGAGGTCTCCCTGTAGTCTTGTATTCAGAGATGACATAGTAATCACTCAAATCTTTGTGTTTGAACTTTACTAACACAAAGTTACGGGATGCGACTTCAATTATTAAGCTCCTGTTACGTCTTTTCAATTGCTACAACCTAATTATACGTTGATTCGAGATTGTTGCCTACCCCTATCGGAATGAATCTCTCCCTGGTGAAGAAGCTGCTAAAACACAATGAATTGAAGCGACTCTTGAAAGAGGCCCAAGAAAATAGACAGACAACTTTGATTACCGTCCATCATCAGGTTGAAGAAATACACAAAGCGTTGGAAAGAGTGAAGAGAGGCGAAGGACATAGATGGGGAGATCCTCTTTTTGGATGGTCACCGACAGTTACAGGACTTTATAACAAGATGCTTCACTCTGTTGTTGTTTTACTAATACTCACTGTATTGTGCTTTGCTTAGACAATTGTTTTGCATGTTAGACTTTGGATTATGATGAAAAGTTTAAATCGCTTGATCACTCCGCGAGAAGGATTTCCACTTGATATCCCTCAGCACAAGAACACATGTGATCTTTCTTATCAGTGTTGAGTACGTCGACCTTGACTGACTGTAGACAAAGCTTTCCCTGCAGGCTCTTTGCGCGGGGGACCCATCTCCAGCCATATGGCCATTTTTGTGCCTGGCGCGGCGCCAAGTGGGAAAGCGTGGCTTTGAGTCTGAAGGCAGCAGGAAAGCCCGCAGCCCCCACGTCTGTGGGGCTACGCAAGCGGTTCCCAAAGAGCTTTAGAACAAGGCATAGTTTTCCCTGCTGACTCCTTGGGCGTGGGACCCATCTCCAGCCGTATGGCCATTTTTGTGCCTGGCGCGGCGCCAAGTGGGAAAGGGTGGTGTCGAGGCTGAAGGCAGCAGGAAAGTCTGCAGCCCCCAGGTCTGTGGGGCTATGCAAGCGGTTCCCAAAGAGCTTTAGAACAAGGCATAGTTTTCCCTGCTGGCTCTTTGGGCATGGGACCCATCTCCAGCCGTATGGCCATTTTTGTGCCTGGCGCGGCGCCAAGTGTGAAAGGGTGGCTTTGAGGCTGAAGGCAGCAGGAAAGCCCGCAGCCCCCACGCCTGTGGGGCCAAGCAAGCGGTTCCCAAAGAGCTTTAGAACAAGGCAGAGTTTTCCCTGCTGGCTCTTTGGGCATGGGACCCATCTCCACCCATAGGCCATTTTTGTGCCTGATAGGGCGCCAAGTGGGAAAGGGTGGCTTTGAGGCTGAAGGCAGCAGGAAAGCCTGCAGCCCCCAGGTCTGTGGGGCTATGCAAGCGGTTCCCAAAGAGCTTTAGAACAAGGCATAGTTTTCCCTGCTGGCTCTTTGGGCGGGGGACCCATCTCCAGCCGTATGGCCATTTTTGTGCCTGGCGCGGCGCCAAGTGGGAAAGGGTGGTGTCGAGGCTGAAGGCAGCAGGAAAGCCCGCAGCCCCCAGGTCTGTGGGGCTACGCAAGCGGTTCCCAAAGAGCTTTAGAACAAGGCATAGTTTTCCTTGCTGGCTCTTTGTTCGGGGGACCCATCTCCAGACGTATGGCTATTTTTGTGCCTGGCGCGGTGCGTAGTGGCATAGGGTGGTTTTGAGGCTGAAGGCAGCAGGAAAGCCCGCAGCCCCCACGTCTGTGGGCCCAAGCAAGCGGTTCCCAGAGAGCTTTAGAACAAGGCATAGTTTTCCCTGCTGGCTCTTTGGGCGGGGGACCCATCTCCAGCCATATGGCCATTTTTGTGCCTGGCGCGGTGCGTAGTGGGAAAGGGTGGTTTTGAGGCTGAAGGCAGCAGGAAAGACCGCAGCCCCCAGGTCTGTGGGGCCAAGCAAGCGGTTCCCAAAGAGCTTTAGAACAAGGCATAGTTTTCCCTGCTGGCTCTTTGGGCATGGGACCCATCTCCAGCCATAGGCCATTTTTGTGCCTGGCGCGGCGCCAAGTGGGAAAGGGTGGCTTTGAGGCTGAAGGCAGCAGCAAAGCCCGCAGCCCCCAGGTCTGTGGGGCTACGCAAGCGGTTCCCAAAGAGCTTTAGAACAAGGCATAGTTTTCCCTGCTGGCTCTTTGGGCGGGGGACCCATCTCCAGCCGTATGGCCATTTTTGTGCCTGATAGGGCGCCAAGTGGGAAAGGGTGGTGTCGAGGCTGAAGACAGCAGGAAAGCCTGCAGCCCCCAGGTCTGTGGGGCTACGCAAGCGGTTCCCAAAGAGCTTTAGAACAAGGCATAGTTTTCCCTGCTGGCTCTTTGGGCGGGGGACCCATCTCCAGCCGTATGGCCATTTTTGAGCCTGGCGCGGCGCCAGGTGGGAAAGGGTGGCTTTGAGGGTGAAGGCAGGAGCAAAGCCTGCAGCCCCCAGGTCTGTGGGGCTACGCAAGCGGTTCCCAAAGAGCTTTAGAACAAGGCATAGTTTTCCCTGCTGGCTCTTAGGGCGGGGGACCCATCTCCAGCCGTATGGCCATTTTTGAGCCTGGCGCGGCGCCAAGTGGGAAAGGGTGGTGTCGAGGCTGAAGGCAGCAGGAAAGCCCGCAGCCCCCAGGTCTTTGGGGCTACGCAAGCGGTTCCCAAAGAGCTTTAGAACAAGGCATAGTTTTCCCTGCTCGCTCTTTGGGCGGGGGACCCATCTCCAGCCGTACGGCCATTTTTGTGCCTGGCGCGGCGCCAAGAGGGAAAGGGTGGTGTCGAGGCTAAAGGCAGCAGGAAAGCCCGCAGCCCCCAGGTCTGTGGGGCTACGCAAGCGGTTCCCAAAGAGCTTTAGAACAAGGCATAGTTTTCCCTGCTGGCTCTCTGGGCGGGGGACCCATCTGCAGCCGTATGGCCATTTTTGAGCCTGGAGCAGTGCCAAGTGGGAAAGGGTGGTTTTGAGGGTGAAGGTAGCAGGAAAGCCCGCAGCCCCCAGGTCTGTGGGGCTACGCAAGCGGTTCCCAAAGAGCTTTAGAACAAGGCATAGTTTTCCCTGCTGGCTCTTTGGGCGGGGGACCCATCTCCAGCCGTATGGCCATTTTCGTGCCTGGCGTGGCGCCAAGTGGGAAAGGGTGGTGTCGAGGCTGAAGGCAGCAGGAAAGCCCGCAGCCCCCACGTCTGTGGGGCCAAGCAAGCGGTTCCCAAAGAGCTTTAGAACAAGGCATAGTTTTCCCTGCTGGCTCTTTGGGCCTGGGACCCATCTCCAGCCATAGGCCATTTTTGTGCTTGATAGGGCGCCAAGTGGGAAAGGGTGGCTTTGAGGCTGAAGGCAGCAGGAAAGCCTGCAGCCCCCAGGTCTGTGGGGCTACGCAAGCAGTTCCCAAAGAGCTTTAGAACAAGGCATAGTTTTCCCTGCTGGCTCTTTGTTCGGGGGACCCATCTCCAGCCATAGGCCATTTTTGTGCCTGGCCCGGCGCCCAGTGGAAAGGGTGGCTTTGAGGCTTGAAGGCAGCAGGAAAGCCCACAGCCCCCAGGTCTGTGGGGCTACGCAAGCGGTTCCCAAAGAGCTTTAGAACAAGGCATAGTTTTCCCTGCTGGCTCTCTGGGAGGGGGACCCATCTCCAGCCGTATGGCCATTTTTGTGCCTGGCGCGGCGCCAAGTGGGAAAGGGTTGTGTCGAGGCTAAAGGCAGCAGGAAAGCCCGCAGCCCCCAGGTCTGTGGGGCTACGCAAGCGGTTCCCAAAGAGCTTTAGAACAAGGCATAATTTTCCCTGCTGGCTCTTTGGGCGGGGGACCCATCTCCAGCCGTATGGCCATTTTTGTGCCTGGCGCAGCGCCAAGTGGGAAAGGGTGGTTTTGAGGCTGAAGGCAGCAGGAAAGCCCGCAGCCCCCAGGTCTGTGGGGCCAAGCAAGCGGTTCCCAAAGAGCTTTAGAACAAGGCATAGTTTTCCCTGCTGACTCTTTGGGCATGGGACCCATCTCCAGCCATAGGCCATTTTTGTGCTTGATAGGGCGCCAAGTGGGAAAGGGTGGCTTTGAGGCTGAAGACAGCAGGAAAGCCCGCAGCCCCCAGGTCTGTGGGGCTATGCAAGCGGTTCCCAAAGAGCTTTAGAACAAGGCATAGTTTTCCCTGCTGGCTCTCTGGGCGGGGGACCCATCTCCAGCCGTATGGCCATTTTTGAGCCTGGCGCGGCGTCAGGTGGGAAAGGGTGGCTTTGAGGCTGAAGGCAGGAGCAAAGCCCGCAACCCCCAGGTCTGTGCGGCTACGCAAGCGGTTCCCAAAGAGCTTTAGAACAAGGCATAGTTTTCCCAGCTGGCTCTTAGGGCATGGGACCCATCTCCAGCCATAGGCCATTTTTGTGCCTGGCGCGGCGCCAAGTGGGAAAGGGTGCTGTCGAGGCTGAAGGCAGCAGGAAAGCCCGCAGCCCCAAGGTCTGTGGGGCTACGCAAGCGGTTCCCAAAGAGCTTTAGAACAAGGCATAGTTTTCCCTGCTGGCTCTTTGGGCGGGGGACCCATCTCCAGTCGTATGGCTATTTTTATGCCTGGCGCGTTGCGTAGTGGGAAAGGGTGGTTTTGAGGCTGAAGGCAGCAGGAAAGCCTGCAGCCCCCAGGTCTGTGGGGCTACGCAAGCGGTTCCCAAAGAGCTTTAGAACAAGGCATAGTTTTCCCTGCTGGCTCTTTGGGCGGGGGACCCATCTCCAGCCGTATATCCATTTTTGTGCCTGATGCGGCGCAAAGTGGGAAAGGGTGGCTTTGAGGCTGAAGGCAGCAGGAAAGCCCGCAGCCCCCAGGTCTGTGCGGCTACGCAAGCGGTTCCCAAAGAGCTTTAGAACAAGGCATAGTTTTCCCTGCTGGCTCTTTGGGCATGGGACCCATCTCCAGCCATATGGCCATTTTTGTGCCTGGCGCGGCGCCAAGAGGGAAAGGGTGGTGTCGAGGCTAAAGGCAGCAGGAAAGCCCGCAGCCCCCAGGTCTGTGGGGCTACGCAAGCGGTTCCCAAAGAGCTTTAGAACAAGGCATAGTTTTCCCTGCTGGCTCTTTGGGCGGGGGACCCATCTCCAGCCATATGGCCATTTTTGTGCATGGCGCAGCGCCAAGTGGGAAATGGTGGTATCGAGGCTGAAGGCAGCAGGAAAGCCCGCAGCCCCCACGTCTGTGGGGCTACGCAAGCGGTTCCCAAAGAGCTTTAGAACAAGGCATAGTTTTCCCTGCTGGCTCTTTGGGCATGGGACCCATCTCCACCCATAGGCCATTTTTGTGCCTGATAGGGCGCCAAGTGGGAAAGGGTGGCTTTGAGGCTGAAGACAGCAGGAAAGCCTGCAGCCCCCAGGTCTGTGGGGCTACGCAAGCGGTTCCCAAAGAGCTTTAGAACAAGGCATAGTTTTCCCTGCTGGCTCTTTGGGTGGGGGACCCATCTCCAGCCGTATGGCTATTTTTGTGCCTGACGCGGTGCGTAGTGGCATAGGGTGGTTTTGAGGCTGAAGGCAGCAGGAGAGCCCGCAGCCCCCACGTCTGTGGGGCCAAGCAAGCGGTTCCCAAAGAGCTTTAGAACAAGGCATAGTTTTCCCTGCTGGCTCTTTGGGCGGGGGACCCATCTCCAGCCGTATGGCCATTTTTGTGCCTGGCGCGGTGCGTAGTGGGAAAGGGTGGTTTTGACGCTGAAGGCAGCAGGAAAGCCCGCAGCCCCCAGGTCTGAGGGGCTACGCAAGCGGTTCCCAAAGAGCTTTAGAACAAGGCATAGTTTTCCCTGCTGGCTCTTTGGGCGGGGGACCCATCTCCAGCCGTATGGCCATTTTTGTGCCTGGCGCAGCGCCAAGTGGGTAAGGGTGGTGTCGAGGCTGAAGGCAGCAGCAAAGCCTGCAGCCCCCAGGTCTGTGGGGCCAAGCAAGCGGTTCCCAAAGAGCTTTAGAACAAGGCATAGTTTTCCCTGCTGGCTCTTTGGGCATGGGACCCATCTCCAGCCGTATGGCCATTTTTGTGCCTGGCGCGGCGCCAAGTGGGAAAGGGTGGCTTTGAGGCTGAAGGCAGCAGCAAAGCCCGCAGCCCCCAGGTCTGTGGGGCTACGCAAGCGGTTCCCAGAGACCTTTAGAACAAGGCATAGTTTCCCCTGCTGGCTCTTTGGGCATGGGACCCATCTCCAGCCATATGGCCATTTTTGTGCCTGGCCCGGCGCCAAGAGGGAAAGGGTGGTGTCGAGGCTAAAGGCAGCAGGAAAGCCTGCAGCCCCCAGGTCTGTGGGGTTACGCAAGCGGTTCCCAAAGAGCTTTAGAACAAGGCATAGTTTTCCCTGCTGGCTCTTTGGGCATGGGACCCATCTCCAGCCATATGGCCATTTTTGTGCCTGGCCCGGCGCCAAGAGGGAAAGGGTGGTGTCGAGGCTAAAGGCAGCAGGAAAGCCCGCAGCCCCCAGGTCTGTGGGGCTACGCAAGCGGTTCCCAAAGAGCTTTAGAACAAGGCATAGTTTTCCCTGCTGGCTCTTTGGGCGGGGGACTCATCTCCAGCCGTATGGCCATTTTTGTGCATGGCGCAGCGCCAAGTGGGAAATGGTGGTATCGAGGCTGAAGGCAGCAGGAAAGCCCGCAGCCCCCAGGTCTGTGGGGCTACGCAAGCGGTTCCCAAAGAGCTTTAGAACAAGGCATAGTTTTCCCTGCTGGCTCTTTGGGCATGGGACCCATCTCCACCCATAGGCCATTTTTGTGCCTGATAGGGCGCCAAGTGGGAAAGGGTGGCTTTGAGGCTGAAGACAGCAGGAAAGCCTGCAGCCCCCAGGTCTGTGGGGCTACGCAAGCGGTTCCCAAAGAGCTTTAGAACAAGGCATAGTTTTCCCTGCTGGCTCTTTGGGTGGGGGACCCATCTCCAGCCGTATGGCTATTTTTGTGCCTGACGCGGTGCGTAGTGGCATAGGGTGGTTTTGAGGCTGAAGGCAGCAGGAAAGCCCGCAGCCCCCACGTCTGTGGGGCCAAGCAAGCGGTTCCCAAAGAGCTTTAGAACAAGGCATAGTTTTCCCTGCTGGCTCTTTGGGCGGGGGACCCATCTCCAGCCGTATGGCCATTTTTGTGCCTGGCGCGGTGCGTAGTGGGAAAGGGTGGTTTTGACGCTGAAGGCAGCAGGAAAGCCCGCAGCCCCCAGGTCTGTGGGGCTACGCAAGCGGTTCCCAAAGAGCTTTAGAACAAGGCATAGTTTTCCCTGCTGGCTCTTTGGGCGGGGGACCCATCTCCAGCCGTATGGCCATTTTTGTGCCTGGCGCGGCGCCAAGTGGGTAAGGGTGGTGTCGAGGTTGAAGGCAGCAGCAAAGCCTGCAGCCCCCAGGTCTGTGGGGCCAAGCAAGCGGTTCCCAAAGAGCTTTAGAACAAGGCATAGTTTTCCCTGCTGGCTCTTTGGGCATGGGACCCATCTCCAGCCGTATGGCCATTTTTGTCCCTGGCCCGGCGCCAAGTGGGAAAGGGTGGCTTTGAGGCTGAAGGCAGCAGGAAAGCCCGCAGCCCCCAGGTCTGTGGGGCTACGGAAGCGGTTCCCAAAGAGCTTTAGAACAAGGCATAGTTTTCCCTGCTGGCTCTTTGGGCGGGGGACCCATCTCCAGCCGTATGGCCATTTTTGTGCCTGATAGGGCGCCAAGTGGGAAAGGGTGGTGTCGAGGCTGAAGACAGCAGGAAAGCCCGCAGCCCCCAGGTCTGTGGGGCTACGCAAGCGGTTCCCAAAGAGCTTTAGAACAAGGCATAGTTTTCCCTGCTGTCTCTTTGGGCATGGGACCCATCTCCACCCATAGGCCATTTTTGTGCCTGATAGGGCGCCAAGTGGGAAAGGGTGGCTTTGAGGCTGAAGACAGCAGGAAAGCCTGCAGCTCCCAGGTCTGTGGGGCTACGCAAGCGGTTCCCAAAGAGCTTTAGAACAAGGCATAGTTTTCCCTGCTGGCTCTTTGGGTGGGGGACCCATCTCCAGCCGTATGGCCATTTTTGTGCCTGGCGCGGCGCCAAGTGGGAAAGGGTGGTGTCGAGGCTGAAGGCAGCAGGAAAGCCCGCAGCCCCCAGGTCTGCGAGGCTACGCAAGCGGTTCCCAAAGAGCTTTAGAACAAGGCATAGTTTTCCCTGCTGGCTCTTTGGGTGGGGGACCCATCTCCAGCCGTATGGCCATTTTTGTGCCTGGCGCGGTGCGTAGTGGCATAGGGTGGTTTTGAGGCTGAAGGCAGCCGGAAAGCCCGCAGCCCCCACGTCTGTGGGGCCAAGCAAGCGGTTCCCAGAGAGCTTTAGAACAAGGCATAGTTTTCCCTGCTGGCTCTTTGGACATGGGACCCATCTCCAGCCATAGGCCATTTTTGTAGCTAGCGCGACGCCAAGTGGGAAAGGGTGGCTTTGAGGCTGAAGGCAGCAGCAAAGCCCGCAGCCCCCAGGTCTGTGGGGCTACGCAAGCGGTTCCCAAAGAGCTTTAGAACAAGGCATAGTTTTCCCTGCTGGCTCTTTGGGCGGGGGACCCATCTCCAGCCGTATGGCCATTTTTGTGCCTGATAGGGCGCCAAGTGGGAAAGGGTGGTGTCGAGGCTGAAGACAGCAGGAAAGCCTGCAGCCCCCAGGTCTGTGGGGCTACGCAAGCGGTTCCCAAAGAGCTTTAGAACAAGGCATAGTTTTCCCTGCTGGCTCTTTGGGCGGGGGACCCATCTCCAGCCGTATGGCCATTTTTGAGCCTGGCGCGGCGCCAGGTGGGAAAGGGTGGCTTTGAGGGTGAAGGCAGGAGCAAAGCCTGCAGCCCCCAGGTCTGTGGGGCTACGCAAGCGGTTCCCAAAGAGCTTTAGAACAAGGCATAGTTTTCCCTGCTGGCTCTTAGGGCGGGGGACCCATCTCCAGCCGTATGGCCATTTTTGAGCCTGGCGCGGCGCCAAGTGGGAAAGGGTGGTGTCGAGGCTGAAGGCAGCAGGAAAGCCCGCAGCCCCCAGGTCTTTGGGGCTACGCAAGCGGTTCCCAAAGAGCTTTAGAACAAGGCATAGTTTTCCCTGCTCGCTCTTTGGGCGGGGGACCCATCTCCAGCCGTACGGCCATTTTTGTGCCTGGCGCGGCGCCAAGAGGGAAAGGGTGGTGTCGAGGCTAAAGGCAGCAGGAAAGCCCGCAGCCCCCAGGTCTGTGGGGCTACGCAAGCGGTTCCCAAAGAGCTTTAGAACAAGGCATAGTTTTCCCTGCTGGCTCTCTGGGCGGGGGACCCATCTGCAGCCGTATGGCCATTTTTGAGCCTGGAGCAGTGCCAAGTGGGAAAGGGTGGTTTTGAGGGTGAAGGTAGCAGGAAAGCCCGCAGCCCCCAGGTCTGTGGGGCTACGCAAGCGGTTCCCAAAGAGCTTTAGAACAAGGCATAGTTTTCCCTGCTGGCTCTTTGGGCGGGGGACCCATCTCCAGCCGTATGGCCATTTTCGTGCCTGGCGCGGCGCCAAGTGGGAAAGGGTGGTGTCGAGGCTGAAGGCAGCAGGAAAGCCCGCAGCCCCCACGTCTGTGGGGCCAAGCAAGCGGTTCCCAAAGAGCTTTAGAACAAGGCATAGTTTTCCCTGCTGGCTCTTTGGGCCTGGGACCCATCTCCAGCCATAGGCCATTTTTGTGCTTGATAGGGCGCCAAGTGGGAAAGGGTGGCTTTGAGGCTGAAGGCAGCAGGAAAGCCTGCAGCCCCCAGGTCTGTGGGGCTACGCAAGCAGTTCCCAAAGAGCTTTAGAACAAGGCATAGTTTTCCCTGCTGGCTCTTTGTTCGGGGGACCCATCTCCAGCCATAGGCCATTTTTGTGCCTGGCCCGGCGCCCAGTGGAAAGGGTGGCTTTGAGGCTTGAAGGCAGCAGGAAAGCCCACAGCCCCCAGGTCTGTGGGGCTACGCAAGCGGTTCCCAAAGAGCTTTAGAACAAGGCATAGTTTTCCCTGCTGGCTCTCTGGGAGGGGGACCCATCTCCAGCCGTATGGCCATTTTTGTGCCTGGCGCGGCGCCAAGTGGGAAAGGGTTGTGTCGAGGCTAAAGGCAGCAGGAAAGCCCGCAGCCCCCAGGTCTGTGGGGCTACGCAAGCGGTTCCCAAAGAGCTTTAGAACAAGGCATAATTTTCCCTGCTGGCTCTTTGGGCGGGGGACCCATCTCCAGCCGTATGGCCATTTTTGTGCCTGGCGCAGCGCCAAGTGGGAAAGGGTGGTTTTGAGGCTGAAGGCAGCAGGAAAGCCCGCAGCCCCCAGGTCTGTGGGGCCAAGCAAGCGGTTCCCAAAGAGCTTTAGAACAAGGCATAGTTTTCCCTGCTGACTCTTTGGGCATGGGACCCATCTCCAGCCATAGGCCATTTTTGTGCTTGATAGGGCGCCAAGTGGGAAAGGGTGGCTTTGAGGCTGAAGACAGCAGGAAAGCCCGCAGCCCCCAGGTCTGTGGGGCTATGCAAGCGGTTCCCAAAGAGCTTTAGAACAAGGCATAGTTTTCCCTGCTGGCTCTCTGGGAGGGGGACCCATCTCCAGCCGTATGGCCATTTTTGAGCCTGGCGCGGCGTCAGGTGGGAAAGGGTGGCTTTGAGGCTGAAGGCAGGAGCAAAGCCCGCAACCCCCAGGTCTGTGCGGCTACGCAAGCGGTTCCCAAAGAGCTTTAGAACAAGGCATAGTTTTCCCAGCTGGCTCTTAGGGCATGGGACCCATCTCCAGCCATAGGCCATTTTTGTGCCTGGCGCGGCGCCAAGTGGGAAAGGGTGCTGTCGAGGCTGAAGGCAGCAGGAAAGCCCGCAGCCCCAAGGTCTGTGGGGCTACGCAAGCGGTTCCCAAAGAGCTTTAGAACAAGGCATAGTTTTCCCTGCTGGCTCTTTGGGCGGGGGACCCATCTCCAGTCGTATGGCTATTTTTATGCCTGGCGCGTTGCGTAGTGGGAAAGGGTGGTTTTGAGGCTGAAGGCAGCAGGAAAGCCTGCAGCCCCCAGGTCTGTGGGGCTACGCAAGCGGTTCCCAAAGAGCTTTAGAACAAGGCATAGTTTTCCCTGCTGGCTCTTTGGGCGGGGGACCCATCTCCAGCCGTATATCCATTTTTGTGCCTGATGCGGCGCAAAGTGGGAAAGGGTGGCTTTGAGGCTGAAGGCAGCAGGAAAGCCCGCAGCCCCCAGGTCTGTGCGGCTACGCAAGCGGTTCCCAAAGAGCTTTAGAACAAGGCATAGTTTTCCCTGCTGGCTCTCTGGGCGGGGGACCCATCTCCAGCCATAGGCCATTTTTGTGCCTGGCGCGGCGCCAAGAGGGAAAGGGTGGTGTCGAGGCTAAAGGCAGCAGGAAAGCCCGCAGCCCCCAGGTCTGTGGGGCTACGCAAGCGGTTCCCAAAGAGCTTTAGAACAAGGCATAGTTTTCCCTGCTGGCTCTTTGGGCGGGGGACCCATCTCCAGCCATATGGCCATTTTTGTGCATGGCGCAGCGCCAAGTGGGAAATGGTGGTATCGAGGCTGAAGGCAGCAGGAAAGCCCGCAGCCCCCACGTCTGTGGGGCTACGCAAGCGGTTCCCAAAGAGCTTTAGAACAAGGCATAGTTTTCCCTGCTGGCTCTTTGGGCATGGGACCCATCTCCACCCATAGGCCATTTTTGTGCCTGATAGGGCGCCAAGTGGGAAAGGGTGGCTTTGAGGCTGAAGACAGCAGGAAAGCCTGCAGCCCCCAGGTCTGTGGGGCTACGCAAGCGGTTCCCAAAGAGCTTTAGAACAAGGCATAGTTTTCCCTGCTGGCTCTTTGGGCGGGGGACCCATCTCCAGCCATATCGCCATTTTTGTGCATGGCGCAGCGCCAAGTGGGAAATGGTGGTATCGAGGCTGAAGGCAGCAGGAAAGCCCGCAGCCCCCACGTCTGTGGGGCTACGCAAGCGGTTCCCAAAGAGCTTTAGAACAAGGCATAGTTTTCCCTGCTGGCTCTTTGGGCATGGGACCCATCTCCACCCATAGGCCATTTTTGTGCCTGATAGGGCGCCAAGTGGGAAAGGGTGGCTTTGAGGCTGAAGGCAGCAGGAGAGCCCGCAGCCCCCACGTCTGTGGGGCCAAGCAAGCGGTTCCCAAAGAGCTTTAGAACAAGGCATAGTTTTCCCTGCTGGCTCTTTGGGCGGGGGACCCATCTCCAGCCGTATGGCCATTTTTGTGCCTGGCGCGGTGCGTAGTGGGAAAGGGTGGTTTTGACGCTGAAGGCAGCAGGAAAGCCCGCAGCCCCCAGGTCTGAGGGGCTACGCAAGCGGTTCCCAAAGAGCTTTAGAACAAGGCATAGTTTTCCCTGCTGGCTCTTTGGGCGGGGGACCCATCTCCAGCCGTATGGCCATTTTTGTGCCTGGCGCGGCGCCAAGTGGGTAAGGGTGGTGTCGAGGCTGAAGGCAGCAGCAAAGCCTGCAGCCCCCAGGTCTGTGGGGCCAAGCAAGCGGTTCCCAAAGAGCTTTAGAACAAGGCATAGTTTTCCCTGCTGGCTCTTTGGGCATGGGACCCATCTCCAGCCGTATGGCCATTTTTGTGCCTGGCGCGGCGCCAAGTGGGAAAGGGTGGCTTTGAGGCTGAAGGCAGCAGGAAAGCCCGCAGCCCCCAGGTCTGTGGGGCTACGCAAGCGGTTCCCAGAGACCTTTAGAACAAGGCATAGTTTCCCCTGCTGGCTCTTTGGGCATGGGACCCATCTCCAGCCATATGGCCATTTTTGTGCCTGGCCCGGCGCCAAGAGGGAAAGGGTGGTGTCGAGGCTAAAGGCAGCAGGAAAGCCCGCAGCCCCCAGGTCTGTGGGGCTACGCAAGCGGTTCCCAAAGAGCTTTAGAACAAGGCATAGTTTTCCCTGCTGGCTCTTTGGGCGGGGGACTCATCTCCAGCCGTATGGCCATTTTTGTGCATGGCGCAGCGCCAAGTGGGAAATGGTGGTATCGAGGCTGAAGGCAGCAGGAAAGCCCGCAGCCCCCAGGTCTGTGGGGCTACGCAAGCGGTTCCCAAAGAGCTTTAGAACAAGGCATAGTTTTCCCTGCTGGCTCTTTGGGCATGGGACCCATCTCCACCCATAGGCCATTTTTGTGCCTGATAGGGCGCCAAGTGGGAAAGGGTGGCTTTGAGGCTGAAGACAGCAGGAAAGCCTGCAGCCCCCAGGTCTGTGGGGCTACGCAAGCGGTTCCCAAAGAGCTTTAGAACAAGGCATAGTTTTCCCTGCTGGCTCTTTGGGTGGGGGACCCATCTCCAGCCGTATGGCTATTTTTGTGCCTGACGCGGTGCGTAGTGGCATAGGGTGGTTTTGAGGCTGAAGGCAGCAGGAAAGCCCGCAGCCCCCACGTCTGTGGGGCCAAGCAAGCGGTTCCCAAAGAGCTTTAGAACAAGGCATAGTTTTCCCTGCTGGCTCTTTGGGCGGGGGACCCATCTCCAGCCGTATGGCCATTTTTGTGCCTGGCGCGGTGCGTAGTGGGAAAGGGTGGTTTTGACGCTGAAGGCAGCAGGAAAGCCCGCAGCCCCCAGGTCTGTGGGGCTACGCAAGCGGTTCCCAAAGAGCTTTAGAAGAAGGCATAGTTTTCCCTGCTGGCTCTTTGGGCGGGGGACCCATCTCCAGCCGTATGGCCATTTTTGTGCCTGGCGCGGCGCCAAGTGGGTAAGGGTGGTGTCGAGGTTGAAGGCAGCAGCAAAGCCTGCAGCCCCCAGGTCTGTGGGGCCAAGCAAGCGGTTCCCAAAGAGCTTTAGAACAAGGCATAGTTTTCCCTGCTGGCTCTTTGGGCATGGGACCCATCTCCAGCCGTATGGCCATTTTTGTCCCTGGCCCGGCGCCAAGTGGGAAAGGGTGGCTTTGAGGCTGAAGGCAGCAGGAAAGCCCGCAGCCCCCAGGTCTGTGGGGCTACGGAAGCGGTTCCCAAAGAGCTTTAGAACAAGGCATAGTTTTCCCTGCTGGCTCTTTGGGCGGGGGACCCATCTCCAGCCGTATGGCCATTTTTGTGCCTGATAGGGCGCCAAGTGGGAAAGGGTGGTGTCGAGGCTGAAGACAGCAGGAAAGCCCGCAGCCCCCACGTCTGTGGGGCCAAGCAAGCGGTTCCCAAAGAGCTTTAGAACAAGGCATAGTTTTCCCTGCTGTCTCTTTGGGCATGGGACCCATCTCCACCCATAGGCCATTTTTGTGCCTGATAGGGCGCCAAGTGGGAAAGGGTGGCTTTGAGGCTGAAGACAGCAGGAAAGCCTGCAGCTCCCAGGTCTGTGGGGCTACGCAAGCGGTTCCCAAAGAGCTTTAGAACAAGGCATAGTTTTCCCTGCTGGCTCTTTGGGTGGGGGACCCATCTCCAGCCGTATGGCCATTTTTGTGCCTGGCGCGGCGCCAAGTGGGAAAGGGTGGTGTCGAGGCTGAAGGCAGCAGGAAAGCCCGCAGCCCCCAGGTCTGTGAGGCTACGCAAGCGGTTCCCAGAGAGCTTTAGAACAAGGCATAGTTTTCCCTGCTGGCTCTTTGGACATGGGACCCATCTCCAGCCATAGGCCATTTTTGTAGCTAGCGCGACGCCAAGTGGGAAAGGGTGGCTTTGAGGCTGAAGGCAGCAGCAAAGCCCGCAGCCCCCAGGTCTGTGGGGCTACGCAAGCGGTTCCCAAAGAGCTTTAGAACAAGGCATAGTTTTCCCTGCTGGCTCTTTGGGCGGGGGACCCATCTCCAGCCGTATGGCCATTTTTGTGCCTGATAGGGCGCCAAGTGGGAAAGGGTGGTGTCGAGGCTGAAGGCAGCAGGAAAGCCTGCAGCCCCCAGGTCTGTGGGGTTACGCAAGCGGTTCCCAAAGAGCTTTAGAACAAGGCATAGTTTTCCCTGCTGGCTCTTTGGGCGGGGGACCCATCTCCAGCCGTATGGCCATTTTTGAGCCTGGCGCGGCGCCAGGTGGGAAAGGGTGGCTTTGAGGCTGAAGGCAGGAGCAAAGCCTGCAGCCCCCAGGTCTGTGGGGCTACGCAAGCGGTTCCCAAAGAGCTTTAGAACAAGGCATAGTTTTCCCTGCTGGCTCTTAGGGCGGGGGACCCATCTCCAGCCGTATGGCCATTTTTGAGCCTGGCGCGGCGCCAAGTGGGAAAGGGTGGTGTCGAGGCTGAAGGCAGCAGGAAAGCCCGCAGCCCCCAGGTCTTTGGGGCTACGCAAGCGGTTCCCAAAGAGCTTTAGAACAAGGCATAGTTTTCCCTGCTCGCTCTTTGGGCGGGGGACCCATCTCCAGCCGTATGGCCATTTTTGTGCCTGGCGAAGCCCCAAGAGGGAAAGGCTGGCTTTGAATCTGAAGGCAGCAGGAAAGCCCGCAGCCCCCAGGTCTGTGGGGCTACGCAAGCGGTTCCCAAAGAGCTTTAGAACAAGGCATAGTTTTCCCTGCTGGCTCTCTGGGCGGGGGACCCATCTCCAGCCGTATGGCCATTTTTGAGCCTGGAGCAGTGCCAAGTGGGAAAGGGTGGTTTTGAGGGTGAAGGCAGCAGGAAAGCCCGCAGCCTCCAGGTCTGTGGGTCTACGCAAGCGGTTCCCAAAGAGCTTTAGAACAAGGCATAGTTTTCCCTGCTGGCTCTTTGGGCGGGGGACCCATCTCCAGCCGTATGGCCATTTTTGTGCCTGGCGCGGCGCCAAGTGGGAAAGGGTGGTGTCGAGGCTGAAGGCAGCAGGAAAGCCCGCAGCCCCCACGTCTGTGGGGCCAAGCAAGCGGTTCCCAAAGAGCTTTAGAACAAGGCACAGTTTTCCCTGCTGGCTCTTTGGGCCTGGGACCCATCTCCAGCCATAGGCCATTTTTGTGCTTGATAGGGCGCCAAGTGGGAAAGGGTGGCTTTGAGGCTGAAGGCAGCAGGAAAGCCTGCAGCCCCCAGGTCTGTGGGGCTACGCAAGCAGTTCCCAAAGAGCTTTAGAACAAGGCATAGTTTTCCCTGCTGGCTCTTTGTTCGGGGGACCCATCTCCAGCCATAGGCCATTTTTGTGCCTGGCCCGGCGCCCAGTGGAAAGGGTGGCTTTGAGGCTTGAAGGCAGCAGGAAAGCCCGCAGCCCCCAGGTCTGTGGGGCTACGCAAGCGGTTCCCAAAGAGCTTTAGAACAAGGCATAGTTCTCCCTGCTGGCTCTCTGGGAGGGGGACCCATCTCCAGCCGTATGGCCATTTTTGTGCCTGGCGCGGCGCCAAGTGGGAAAGGGTTGTGTCGAGGCTAAAGGCAGCAGGAAAGCCCGCAGCCCCCAGGTCTGTGGGGCTACGCAAGCGGTTCCCAGAGAGCTTTAGAACAAGGCATAGTTTTCCCTGCTGGGTCTTTAGGCATGGGACCCATCTCCAGCCGTATGGCCATTTTTGTGCTTGATAGGGCGCCAAGTGGGAAAGGGTTGCTTTGAGGCTGAAGACAGCAGGAAAGCCCGCAGCCCCCAGGTCTGTGGGGCTATGCAAGCGGTTCCCAAAGAGCTTTAGAACAAGGCATAGTTTTCCCTGCTGGCTCTCTGGGCGGGGGACCCATCTCCAGCCGTATGGCCATTTTTGAGCCTGGCGCGGCGCCAGGTGGGAAAGGGTGGCTTTGAGGCTGAAGGCAGGAGCAAAGCCCGCAACCCCCAGGTCTGTGGTGCTACGCAAGCGGTTCCCAAAGAGCTTTAGAACAAGGCATAGTTTTCCCAGCTGGCTCTTAGGGCATGGGACCCATCTCCAGCCATAGGCCATTTTTGTGCCTGGCGCGGCGCCAAGTGGGAAAGGGTGGTGTCGAGGCTGAAGGCAGCAGGAAAGCCCGCAGCCCCAAGGTCTGTGGGGCTACGCAAGCAGTTCCCAAAGAGCTTTAGAACAAGGCATAGTTTTCCCTGCTCGCTCTTTGGGCGGGGGACCCATCTCCAGCCGTATGGCCATTTTTGTGCCTGGCGAAGCCCCAAGAGGGAAAGGCTGGCTTTGAATCTGAAGGCAGCAGGAAAGCCCGCAGCCCCCAGGTCTGTGGGGCTACGCAAGCGGTTCCCAAAGAGCTTTAGAACAAGGCATAGTTTTCCCTGCTGGCTCTCTGGGCGGGGGACCCATCTCCAGCCGTATGGCCATTTTTGAGCCTGGAGCAGTGCCAAGTGTGAAAGGGTGGTTTTGAGGGTGAAGGCAGCAGGAAAGCCCGCAGCCTCCAGGTCTGTGGGTCTACGCAAGCGGTTCCCAAAGAGCTTTAGAACAAGGCATAGTTTTCCCTGCTGGCTCTTTGGGCGGGGGACCCATCTCCAGCCGTATGGCCATTTTTGTGCCTGGCGCGGCGCCAAGTGGGAAAGGGTGGTGTCGAGGCTGAAGGCAGCAGGAAAGCCCGCAGCCCCCACGTCTGTGGGGCCAAGCAAGCGGTTCCCAAAGAGCTTTAGAACAAGGCACAGTTTTCCCTGCTGGCTCTTTGGGCCTGGGACCCATCTCCAGCCATAGGCCATTTTTGTGCTTGATAGGGCGCCAAGTGGGAAAGGGTGGCTTTGAGGCTGAAGGCAGCAGGAAAGCCTGCAGCCCCCAGGTCTGTGGGGCTACGCAAGCAGTTCCCAAAGAGCTTTAGAACAAGGCATAGTTTTCCCTGCTGGCTCTTTGTTCGGGGGACCCATCTCCAGCCATAGGCCATTTTTGTGCCTGGCCCGGCGCCCAGTGGAAAGGGTGGCTTTGAGGCTTGAAGGCAGCAGGAAAGCCCGCAGCCCCCAGGTCTGTGGGGCTACGCAAGCGGTTCCCAAAGAGCTTTAGAACAAGGCATAGTTTTCCCTGCTGGCTCTCTGGGAGGGGGACCCATCTCCAGCCGTATGGCCATTTTTGTGCCTGGCGCGGCGCCAAGTGGGAAAGGGTTGTGTCGAGGCTAAAGGCAGCAGGAAAGCCCGCAGCCCCCAGGTCTGTGGGGCTACGCAAGCGGTTCCCAAAGAGCTTTAGAACAAGGCATAGTTTTCCCTGCTGGGTCTTTGGGCATGGGACCCATCTCCAGCCGTATGGCCATTTTTGTGCTTGATAGGGCGCCAAGTGGGAAAGGGTTGCTTTGAGGCTGAAGACAGCAGGAAAGCCCGCAGCCCCCAGGTCTGTGGGGCTATGCAAGCGGTTCCCAAAGAGCTTTAGAACAAGGCATAGTTTTCCCTGCTGGCTCTCTGGGCGGGGGACCCATCTCCAGCCGTATGGCCATTTTTGAGCCTGGCGCGGCGCCAGGTGGGAAAGGGTGGCTTTGAGGCTGAAGGCAGGAGCAAAGCCCGCAACCCCCAGGTCTGTGGTGCTACGCAAGCGGTTCCCAAAGAGCTTTAGAACAAGGCATAGTTTTCCCAGCTGGCTCTTAGGGCATGGGACCCATCTCCAGCCATAGGCCATTTTTGTGCCTGGCGCGGCGCCAAGTGGGAAAGGGTGCTGTCGAGGCTGAAGGCAGCAGGAAAGCCCGCAGCCCCAAGGTCTGTGGGGCTACGCAAGCGGTTCCCAAAGAGCTTTAGAACAAGGCATAGTTTTCCCTGCTGGCTCTTTGGGCGGGGGACCCATCTCCAGTCGTATGGCTATTTTTATGCCTGGCGCGTTGCGTAGTGGGAAAGGGTGGTTTTGAGGCTGAAGGCAGCAGGAAAGCCTGCAGCCCCCAGGTCTGTGGGACTACGCAAGCGGTTCCCAAAGAGCTTTAGAACAAGGCATAGTTTTCCCTGCTGGCTCTTTGGGCATGGGACCCATCTCCAGCCGTATATCCATTTTTGTGCCTGATGCGGCGCAAAGTGGGAAAGGGTGGCTTTGAGGCTGAAGGCAGCAGGAAAGCCCGCAGCCCCCAGGTCTGTGCGGCTACGCAAGCGGTTCCCAAAGAGCTTTAGAACAAGGCATAGTTTTCCCTGCTGGCTCTTTGGGCGGGGGACCCATCTCCAGCCATAGGCCATTTTTGTGCCTGGCGCGGCGCCAAGTGGGAAAGGGTGTTGTCGAGGCTGAAGGCAGCAGGAAAGCCCGCAGCCCCCAGGTCTGTGGGGCTACGCAAGCGGTTCCCAAAGAGCTTTAGAACAAGGCATAGTTTTACCTGCTGGCTCTTTTGGCAGGGGACCCATCTCCAGCCGTATGGCCATTTTTGTGCCTGGCGCGGCGCCAAGTGGGAACGGGTTGTTTTGAGGCTGAAGGCGTCACGAAAGCCTGCCGTCCGAGGGTTTCTTAATGCTTTTTCTTAATGATGTCTCCACAGTGTGAAGTTTTGCAGGATTTGAAAAAGTAATAGACACAGTGAAATTGAGTCTATTGGAAACTTCCATACTTTTCCCTCCCTCTAAAATCTCTGCTGTCCTGTAGTATCCACTGCCTGCAACTGCTGTTGCAGGAGCAGCCAGATTGGTATCAAATTTAGAAAAAAGGGACATCATTAAGAGGATTCACTCGCCTTATTTTTCACCGGTGTGGCCAGTAAAGAAACCAAAAAGGCAATGGCGTTTCACAGTAGATTACGGAAAATTAAACGCCAACACTGCACCTCTGACCGCTGCTGTTCCGAATATCGCGGAAATTGTGACAATGATAAAAGGAGCTGCCCATCCTTGCAGGGTTGCCTTAGATTTTAAAGACATATTTTTTTATGATTCTCCTCCTTGAGCAGGACAAAGCGCAGTTTGCATTCACATGGAAAGGAGTCCAATATACCTTTAACCGCTTTCCGCAAGGATACAAACATTCCCCCACTATTGCCCATAATGCTTTGGCTAAAGTGCTATCAGAGATTCCTGTTTCACAGGGATGTACAGTATACCAATATATTATTGATGACATCTTAATAGGGGAGAGAACCAAGAAAGTGTACAAGACATGATGGAAAACATCCGAAAAACATTATCAGATTTGGGATTGGAAATTCCCGACTCAAAGTGTCAGGGACCCGCACAGGAAGTTAAATTCCTGGGGGTCTGGTGGATTAAGGGAGCTGCTTCTGTCCCTCAGGATACCCTGAAAAAATAGAACATGGACAGAATCCTTCCAGCACGAAGGAGTTACAGCAAGTCCTGGGAACTTTAAGTTATTAGCGTAAACACATCCCTGGCTTTTCCATCATTGCTCGCCCCCTTTATTGTTTGCTCAAAAAAGGTAAATCCTGGGAGTCGACTGAACAACACACTAATGCACTAGAATTGCTAATAAAAGAGCTAAGGTTATTCCAACAACTTGGCCCCATACATCCAACTGACCCTGTCCATGTAGAATGGGGGCTCAGTGAACATGGTTCCCATTGTAATTTATGCCAGAAGGGACCAGCAGGACCGGAGAGACCATTAGAATTTAGCTCTCACGCCTTTAATGATACTGAGAGCAGCTATTCAGACCTGGAGAAGGGTTTACTGTCCCTGGTGCGAGCATTGCAACGAGCAGAGCAGATAAGGAGAGAACAGAGCGTGATTGTTCGGGGCCCTTTTCGACTCCTAGATGTGGTCCGTAAAGGGACAGCACCGCCAGCTGGCATTGCCCAGAAACCCACAGTTCGAAAGTGGTATGCTTATTTAGAAGGCATTAATGATATCATGCCAGTCTCTGAAGGTAGTATCAAAGTATCCATGCTCCAGAAGGATAGAGATGGTGCCCTATTGTTCCAATCCCCACCAAACAGACCATCTCCAATCCAAGAAGCACCTCCTCTGAAAGCAGGCAGTGATCTTACAGGAGTGTGGTTTACTGGTGTGTCATCTCACCGTGAGAACAGTAAGTGGAAATACAAGGCCGTAGCACTGGAAGTAGCAACGGGGGAAAGAGCAATTGAAACAGGAGAAGGTAGGGCACAAGTAGGGGAACTCAGAGCCGTCCTACTAGCTGCACAACATGGAGCTACTTACATTTACACTGACTCATATGCTGTTTTTAAAGGAGCCACTGAATGGCTAGGACACTGGGCAGCCAATGATTGGCAGGTGAATAGAGTCCCGATCTGGGAGACAGACAGTTGGAAGCAACTGTTGGAAATAGGAGGACAGAGACCATTGCACATTGCTTGGGTAAAAGGCCACGATCGTTCAAACTCGATCACTGCTCAGTTCAACCAACAGGTAGATAGCCTCACGCGGCTACAACAAATTGACACTGTAGATGATGGTCGGGAATGGTTACATATTAAGCCTGGCCATACAGGCCGTGCTGATCTGTATCAGGAAGGTCTAGCCCGGGGGTGGCCTGTGTCGGTTAAGCTGTGCGAACAAGTAGTAACTGCCTGGTCACAATGTCGCCTACGACTCAGCAAAGATCATCCGAGTAAGGCGCCTCCCTTACACATGCGGGACAAGAAAATGTTGTGGCATTCATGGCAGATTGATTATATTGGGCCCTTGAGATCATCAGGTGGGAAAAGATATGTCCTAGTCGGAGTGGAGATTATCTCCAGCCTCAGTATGGCCACTGGCTTCAAATCAGCTGCTGGGGACAACACAGTGAAAGGCCTAAAAGGGTGGTTCAGCACACTTCCCCTTCCCGAGGAAATCCAAAGTGATAACGGTTCACACTTTACCGCTACAGTGGTACAAGATTGGGCCAAAGAAGAAGGGATTCGATGGGTATTTCATACTCCCTATTATCCTCAGGCTAATGGCATTGTTGAATGCACCAACGGATTGGTTAAGCGTTTTGCAAAAACTCATAAATCATAAGGGAAGGTGAAGAAGGCACCTTGCCCACCGAAATTCGAAAAGTAATATGGGATAACGCAATTGAATTTGAGAAAAAATTTCAATCCTGGTGGTATCTGGTTAATTTCACCTACGATCCCACTGAGAGCAAAGCCACAGCTTTTGTCTTAACGATACGCAATGCCTCAGTATCCACCATATACCCAATCATCGCACTGGGGTTGAATCATCAAGGAGCTCTACTCTATCCAACACAGCACAGAGGTTGGGCACGACAAAATGAGACTAAATGGCAAACTGCTGATGTTGACGCATGCGTTTCACGAGACCAACAAGGATTCATTTGTGAGAGTAATACTCTCAAAGCACAAGACCTTTGTCTTGACACCAACCAGAATGCTTGTCACTTTGAGACACATCCCGATGAAACCCCAGAGACTGTGCTTGACTATATTGGGAAAGGGTGCGTTAGCATGAGGTCTCCCTGTAGTCTTGTATTATAGACGAGAAAGGCTTGAGACCATGGCCACTCTGGGTCTCTTTGACTACAAACAACAGGGAATAAAAAGGTGAAACTGAATAGCATCAATTCCATCTGCCAATTCGTCATTTTAGAATTTGGGCCTCCAAATAGCCATACATCATAAAAGTAGTATTATTGCCAGGTTCAATGTCAGGATTCCCTGGAGACATTCAAAGGTAGCGTAGGCCAATCCGTCTGTACAGCTCATCCAAGGTTCCTGTAAGACATAAAGGAAAAGAAAATCTGCTCGGTCTTATTCGACCGACGGGGTTAAAAAGAAGGTGCGGTCCACCGGGTGCTGATCCGGTGTATCTTCCCTGAACAATCCTTGGCTTCCCATGCATAGGGATTTTTGGGAGTAGCTAGCACCATTGGCACCGTCCCATTTTGAGGCATTTTCACTAGCACAGGTAGTCCAGGGTGAAATCTTCCGGGGTATTTTCCCGGTTCATTGGCAGCCTTTGGCGAGATAATATTGGCAGGTACACAGAAAGCTTTCATTTTAGGACAGCCGTCTCCACTCCATTTGTTATTTAGTTGATAGATGGCATCATCCAATCGCAAATGCCAACCAGGTTCATGACTTTTTGCAAAACGCTTAACCAATCTATTGGTGCGTTCAACAATGCCATTAGCCTGGGGATAACAGGGAGTATGAAATACCCATCGAATCCCTTCTTCCTTGGCCCAATCTTGTACCA